>NW_027471540.1:0-23995 GCF_051020765.1 Lasioglossum baleicum
TGGCCCTACATTTTCCTATTGATACATATAATCATGGTGTCTGTCCGCTAAAGTGTTTAGAAATATGTTTCCATGTACACTGAGCAGGACACTTGGTGTAGCGGGTTATGTTTTCAGAGGGTAAGATCTTCGGTAGAAGGTTTGACCCTCTACGAAGAGGTGAAGATCTACAACGGTTTGATGCGCTGAGTTAATATTCATACCGTGAAATAAGCTGTCTACTGCCAATGCTGTTCTGCGGATATACACCAGAATGCCAGGTTTGACGCCAGGAATCACTGGATAGGTGAAGCTATTGACGTAGCCGTTCGGCTCTCGCAGAAGGTGGTTACTCTCTCGAAAAGTTTGACTATCGGAGATCTTATCCATAACGAAATTAAGGTACCGTCACTAAAATGTTTCCTAATGTGTATCCCTAACATGCAGTTATACTCTCGATACGGTGGGATAGCTTCTCGTACGTTAGGGTACTCGGTCAAGCGGTTGACTTTATAGCAGTAGTAACGTTCTCACACGGTGTACCGCTCCATTTTAATTTCCAATCCGCGAATTAAGTTGTCTACTGCCAATACTGTACAGCGCACTTACTTTCGGAATATCTCGTTTGACTCTCTGATTCACAGAATGCATTGAGCTATTGACTTAGCAGTTTGAATCTCTCTGGACACTTTGGATACATCGGCTCATCTCTTCGGAGGGTAAGGCATTATGTAAAACATTTAAACCTACACGAATAGGTAATGTTCCAAAACGGCTATACTGCCTGCTTTAATGTTCAAACAGTGAATTAAGGTGTCTATTGCCCATGCTGTACAGCACATAAACTCCCGCAACATCTGCTATAACTTCCGGAATCACAGGAAAGGTGAAGCTGTTGGCTTAGCCGTTCGCCTCTCACAGAATGTGCCAACGTTTTCGAAATGTGTGACTAACGATCCTCTAATTCATACATGAAATAGTGATGCTCGTTACCAATATGTATAATAGTTCGTACCTTTGCACACGATGTTTAGCTCCCGATACAGCGGGTTAGTTGTTCGGAGGGTAAGGTCTTCGGTAAAACGTTTGTCTTTATATCAATTGGTAACGCTGTCTTGTAGTTTCACGCACTACTTTAATACTGAATCCGTGAATCAATGTGTCCATTGCAAAAACTCTTCAGCGGGAATGCTCCTGGTATACCTAGTGTGTCTCTCGGAATCACAGGATAGATGAAACTATTGTGTTATATGTGCGATTTTACAAATAAGGAGGTAAGATCCTCGAATTGTTTGACCCCCGATCTTCTAATCCGCGCTTGAAATTTAGGCGCCCGGCGCTAAAATGAATACTAATGTGTCTCTCCGAGCACAAAGTCATACTCTCGATACGGCGGGTTTGTTTCGCGGTAGGTAAGACTTTCTGTATAAAGATTGACTCTGCATCAATAGGTAAAGTTGTACAAAGGTTCGGAGCTCTACATTAATATTCACACCGTGAATTAAGATGTCCGATGCCAGATGCTTACACCGGTTTCACTCCCGGAACACCTTGTTGGACCTCCGGAATATCAGGATAGGTACAGCTGTTGATCCAGAAGTTCGGCCCACGAAGACGGTGGTAACGTTGTAGATCGATTGTCCGTCGTCCTTCTAATTCGTGCAAGAAATAAATGTGTACGTCACCAAAATGTATACTAATTTGTTTCCTTAGACTCAAAATTATTATCTCCATGCAGCGAATTATATTATCGGATGGTAAGGCCTTCGGTAAAGTGTTTGACTTTATACCAATAAGCAATGCTCTCAAACGGATTGCCGCTCTCCATTACCATCCAAATCGTGATATAAGGTGTCAATTGGGAAAACCGTTGAGCGGATTTACTCCTGGAATACCTGAACTGACTCTCGGAACCATAGCATAGTTGAAGCTATTGAAGTAGGCGTTCGACTCTCAGGGAATGTGCTAACGTTGTCGAAGAGTTTGACCTTCGAACTTCTACGTCATACATGAATTTATGGGTGCCATTACTAAAATGTATTCTAACTTGCATCCTTGAACACGACTTAATACTCTTAATACAGCGAGTTTGTTTTGCGGATGGTCATGCCTACCGTAGGAAGTTTACTCTACACAAATTGTTTATGTTCGCCGACGCCTGAACTCACTACAATAATATTCATAACGTGAATTAAAGTCGCTATTGCCAATGCTGTTCAACGGGTTTACTCCGGGAATGTCTAGCTTGACTCTCGGAATGACAGTATAGGTGAAGATAATGACATAGTCTCTCGACACTCACAGAAGGTGTCGCGTTCCCGATCGGTTTGACACACGATCTCATAATCCTTTCATGAAATTTATGTGCCCGTCACTAAAATGAATACTAATTAGCGTCTCTGAACACAAAGTTGTACTGAACATACGGGGGTTATCTTCTCGGCAGGCAACGCCTTTGGTGAATTGTTAGACCCCATACCAATAGGTAACGTTCTACAATTGTGCGACCCTAAACTTTAATATTTATAGCGGATTTGGGGTTTTTAATGCAAATACCGTAGAGCGGATTTACTCCACGAATACGTGGTTTTCTTCCCGGAATCACAGGATCGGTGCAGCTATTGGCTTTATCGTTCTAATCTCAAAGATAGTGGTATAGTTCTCGAACTGCATGACCCGCTATCTTCTAATTCATACGTGAAGTTAAGGTGCCCGTCACTGAAATCAACAGTAATTTCTTTCTCTGAACCCGAAGTTATACTCTCGACATGGCGGGCTAGCTTCGCGGACGGTAAGGCTTTCGGTAAAACGTTTGACTTTATAACAATATGTAACGTTCTACAAATGTTTGACTCTGTACTTTAATATTCAAACATGGACTAAAGTTTCCATTGCCAATAGTGTATAGCTGATTGACTCTCGGAATACCTGTTTTGCGTATCGGTATAGCAGGTTAGGTGAAGCTACTGTCTTGGCCTTTCGACTCTCACAGAACGTGGTAACGTTCTCGAACGGTTTGACCATCGATCTTCTAATTCATACATGAGGGTATGGAACCCGTCACTGAAATGTACACTAATTTCCGTTCCTGCAAACGAAGTTACGCTCTCGCTGCAATTGGTCAGGTTCTCGGAATGTAAGCCCTTCTGTAAAATGTCTGTGTTTGTAGCAATTGTTAACGTACTCAATCGGTTTTACAAACTACTTTAATATCAAACCGTAATTTAAGTTGTCCATGCCCAATACTGTTCGGCGGATTTAATCCCCGAACATCTGGTTTATCATTCGGAATCACAGGATAGCAGAAACTACTGTCATAGTCGTTCGACTCTTAGAGGACGTGGTAAAGCTCTGGACCGGTGTGACCATCTACCATATTATTCATACATGAATTTAAGGTGCTCGCCACCAAAATGAATACTAATTTGATTCTTTGAACACGAAGCAACACACTCCCTGTTGCCAGTTTTATTCTCATAAGGTAAGGTAGTCAGTAAAAGGAATGACTTTATACCTACCTGTAATGTTCACCGGCGGCTTGACACTCTACTTTAATATCTATGCGATGAATTAATGTTTCAGTCGCCAATACTGCTCAGCGGATTTACTGCTGGAATACCAGGCTTGACGCTTGGAATCACAACTATGGGTGGGGCTATTGACTCAGCGGTTCGGGAGGAACGGGAGGTGTAAACGGTCTCGAATTATTTGACACACGATCTTCTAATTCGTACCTGAAAATAAGATGCCCGTCACTGAAGTGGTTACGTATTTCTTCCTCTTAACGCGAAACTACACTCTCGATGTCGCGGGTGCTGATCGCGGAAGGTAAGACTTTGGTAAGACTTTTGACTTTTGTACAATTGGTTGCGCTCTCAAACGGGGCGGCGCTGTTTTTAATATTCAAACCGAGAATTAAGGTCTCTGTTGCTAATGATGTTCAGCGGGTTCTCTCCAGGAAGACTGGTTTGTCTGTCGGAATGACAGGATAGCTATTGACATTATTCACATTGACATTGAACATCAAATAAGATTGTAACTTATGACTATTGGCAATATGTTGAGCCAATTTACTCCTGGAATACCTTGTTTGACTATCCGAAACACAACTATTGATGAAGCTGTTGACTCAGCCGTTAGACATTAATAGCAGCTGGTAACGATCTCGATCGATTTGACACTCGATCTTCGAATTCATACCGGAACATAAGGAGGACGTCAGTAAAATGCATACTAATTTGTTTCTCTGGACGCGAAGATATACTCTCGACACAGCGGTATACGTTCTCGGAAGGTAAGGCCTTCGCTATATAGTTTGACTCTCTGCCTATATATACCGTTCTACAAAGTTTTGACTCCGATCTTTAATATTCACACCGTGAACTCAGGTGTCGATTGCTAATACTGTACCGAGGAATTACTCCCGCAATGCCTAGATGACATTTGGAATCTCAGGATAGGTATAGCAATTCACTTGCCCTTTCGCCTCTCACGTAAGGTGGCAACGTGCTCGAAGTGTTTGACCATCGATCTTCTAATTCATACATAAATTTAAGGTGACGACCCCAAAATTGTATACAAATGTGTTTCCCTAAATACGTAGCTGTAGCCTCGATTCGGCGGGTTACCTTCTCGGATGGTAAGGCATTCGGTCATACGTTTGACTTTATTACAATTAGTTACGTTCTCACACGGTGTGACGCTACATTTTATTATTCATTTCCCGAATATAGGTATCTATTGCCAATGCCCTTCAGCGCATTTACACTCGGATTACCTGATGAGACTCTCGGAACCATAGGAAAGGTGGAGCTATTGACTTATCCGCTCGACTCTCAGAGAAGGTGGTGACGTTCTCGAGAGGTTTGACCCTCGATATTTTAATTCATGTATCAAATTAAGGTGCTCGACAATGAAATGTATACTAGTTCGTACCTCTGATCGCGGTGTTATACTGTCGATACAGCGGGTTGGTTTTTCCGAATGGAAAGGCATTCTGTAAGAATACGTAATGTTCTTCAACGGCTTGACATTCCGGTTCAATGTTCAAACCGCGAATAAAGGTGCCTATTGCCAAGACTGTTCTGGGGATTTACACCAAGAGTACCTGGTGTGGTTCTGGCAAACGCAGGATATCTGAAGATATTGACGAGGCCGTTCGACTCGCGATGATGGTGGTATCCTGCTCGTACGGTTTGACATTCGATTTTCAAATACATCAAATGAAGCTGTCCGTCCTTCATATGTATACCAACTTGTTTGTCTGAGCAGGCAGTTGTACTCCCAATACAGCGGGTTAGCTTCTCGGAAGATATGGCCGTCTGTATAAAGTTAGACTCGATACCAAGAAGTAACGTTCTAGAATTGTTTGACTGCGTTTTTTAATTCTCGTACCATGAATAAAGGTGTGTATTGCCAATACTGTTTTGCGCATATACTCCCGGAATATCTGGTTTGACTATCGGCACAGCAGGATCGGTGAAGGAGCTCACATAGCTGTGCGTCTCTCAAAGAAGGTGTTAATGATCTCGAGCGATTTGACACTCGATCTTCAAATTCGTACATGAAGTTAAGGTGCCCGTTACTAAAGTAGTTACTAATTTCTTTCCGCCAGAACTAAGCGTAACAATCGCTACTGCGTGATATGTTCTAGGAAAGTAATATATTCGGTAAACAGAAGAAATTTATACCAATTAGTAACGTTCTCCAACGGTTTGAATCCTTTCTTCAATAGTCATAACTTGAATTAGGATGTCCATTGCCTATACAGAACAGAGGATTAATTCCCGGAATACCCGGTTCGAATCGTGGAATCAGAGGATAGGTGAAGCTAATGACTAGGATGTGCGAATCTCAGTGAATCTTGTACCGTTCTGGAGCCGTATGCCTATCGATCTTTTTATTCTTACATGAAATGATGGTAACTAAAAGGACTAAAAGGAATAATATGTTGTTTCCCTGATCACGAATTGAGACTATCAATACAACAACTAAGGATATCGGAGGGTAAGGTCTTCGGTAAAATGTTTGATGCTGTACCAATAAGTAACGTTCGACAAAGGTTTGGATACGTAGATTAATACTCATACCGTGAATTAAGGTGACCATCGCCAATACTGTTCAGCGGATTGACTCCGGGAATACCTGATTTTACTGTCGGAATCACAGGATAGGTGAAGCTATTGAATTAGCCGTTCCAGTGCCTTAGAAGATGGAAACGGTCTCGAGCGTTTCGACATTCGATCTCCTTGTTCATAATGAAATTATGGTCGCCGTCACTAAAATGATTAATAATGTGTATCCCTGAACACATATCAATACTCCCGATTCGGCGGGTTAGCTTCTCGGACTGTAAGGCCTTGCGTCAATCGTTTGACTTGTATCAGTTGCTAACGCTCTCAACTCGTTTCACGCTCTACAGTCATATTCAAACCGCGAATTAAGGTGTCAATTGCCAATACTATTGCGCGGATTTACTCCGGCAATACCTGGTTTGACTTTTGGAATCACAGGATATGTTAAGCTATTGTCTCTGCGTCCGAGGCTCAAGGTTGATGGTAACGTTCGGGATCGGTTTGATCATCGATCCACTAATTCAAACATGAAATAAAATTGTGCGTGTGTTAAAATGTGTTCAAATTTGATTCTCTTAGCACGATGGTATACCCAGTATACAGTGGATAATATTCTCGGAAGGTAAGGTATCCAATAAGGAGTATGACGTTATACCAATTGGTAACTTTCTCAAACGGTTTGAAGTCCTACTTTTATACACAAACTGCGAATTAAGATATTCATTGCAACAACTGTACAGCGGATTTACTTCTGATATACCTGGTGTGACTCTGGGAATTGCAGGATAGGTGAAGATATTTCCTTAGCTGTTCGAATGTCATAGAAGGTGGTAATGTTGTCGAAATGTTCGGCCCTCGATCTTCTAATTCATTCATGCAATTAAGGTGCACGGCACAGAAATGGGTACTAATTCATTTCTCTGATCACCAAGTTTTACTCTCGATACAGCGGGTTAGAATTTCGGTGTGTAAGGTCTTCGGTAAATCGTTTGAATTTACTGCAATTCGTAACGTTCCGTGAATTGAGGTGTTCATTGCCAATACTGTACAGCGCAATTTCTCCCGTAATATCTGGCTTGACTTTCGGAATCAGATCATAGGTGAAGCTATTCACTTAGCCGTTCGTCTCTCACAGAAGGTGGCAACGTTCTGGAGCGATTTGACCATCGATCTTCTAATCCGTAAAGTTAAGGTGCCCGTCATTAAAATGAGTACTAATTTCATTCTCTGGAAACGAACTTATTCACTAGGTGAAGCCCGTGAGGTTCGCGGAAGGTAAGGCTTTCGGTAGAACGTTTGAATTCATACCAATTGGTAACTGTCTCAAACTGTTTGCCGCTCTACTGTAATGTTCAAACCGTGTATTAAGGTATCGATAGCCAATACCGTTCTGTGGATGTGCTCCTGAGATACCAGGTATTGCTCGCGCAATAGCAGGATAGGTAAAGCAATTGACATAGCCGCTCGTATCTCAAAGAGGGTGGTAACGTTCCCGTACTGTTTGACCCTCGATCTTTCAATTCGCACATGCGATGAAGGTTCCCGTCACTGGAACGGGTACTAATTATTTTCTGTGAACACGATATTATACTCTAGATACAGCGCGGTAGCTTCAGGGTGTGTAAGGCCTTCGGTAAAATGTTTGACTCTATAGCAGTTCGTAACGGTCCACCACGGTTTGACTGTATACTTTGTTACTCCTACCGCGAATTAAGGTGTCGATTGCCAATACTTTTCATCGATGTTACTCCCGGAATATCTGGTTAAACTATCGGCACCACAAGCTATGTGAAGCTATTAACATAGCCGTTCGTCTCTAACAGAAGGTGGTAGCTTTCTCGAACGGTTTGCCCCTCGATCTTGTTATTCATGAATGAATTTGAGGTGCCGTCACTAAATTGTAAACTACTATGTTTCCCTAATCACGTAGCAATACTCTCGATACAGCGTGTTTGCTTCTCCTTCGGTAAGGCATTCCGTGAAACGTTCGACATTGTAGCAGATAGTAACGTTCTCATACGGCGTGAGGCCCTATTTTAGCTTTCATTCGCGAATTGAGGTACCAATTTCCATTGTTGTGCAGGGGATTTACTCCAGGAATACTTGGTTTGTCTCTTGAAATCGCAGGATACGTGAAACTACTGACTTACCGGTTGGACTCTCACAGAAGCTGGCAACGTTCTCGAAAGGTTTGACCATCGATCTTCTTATTAATACATGAAGTTAACGTGCCCGCCACTGAAATGGACACTAATTTCGTTCTATGAACACGGAGTTATACTCTCGATACAGCGGGTTCGATTCCCGGTAGGTAAGGCTTTCGGAAAAATGTTTGATTCGATACAAATTGGTAACGATCTCAAATGGTTTGCGCTCGAATTTAATATTCAAGCCGAGAAATAAGGTGCCAATAGCCAATACTGTACAGCGGATTTACTCCCGGTATACCTGGTTTGACTTTCGGAATCACAGGATAGGCGTAGCTATTGACTTAACCGTTCTATCCTCAAAGAAGATGGTAACGTTCAGGAATGGCATGACTCCCGACCTACTACATCATTCATCAAATTAAGGTGCCTGGCACTAAGGTCTATACTCGTTTGTTCCTATGAATACCTTGTGATTCTCTCGATACAACGCGTTATGCTTTCAGATGGTACGGTCATCAATAAGCCGCTAGACTTTATACCAACTGGAAACTCTCCCATACGGTTTATGGCTCCATTGTAATATACAATCGGTGAATCAAGGCGTTTAATGTTAATACCGTTCGGCGGATTTACTTCCGGAATACCTGCATTGACATTCGGAATCACTGGATGGGAGAAGCTATAATCATAGCCGCTCAACTCTCAAAGATGTTCGATACGATCTCGAAATGCTAGACCCTCGACCTTCTAATTCATACATGTAGTTAAGGTGCCCGTCTCTGAAGTGAATTCAAATTTCTTTTTCTGTACACGAAGTTATACTCTGGATGATGCGGGTTAGGTCCGCGGAATATAAGGTCTTCAGTAAACCGTTTTAATTTATACCAATTGGTGACGATCTTAAACGGCTTGACGCACTACTTTAATACTATAGCCGTGAGTAAAGGTGTTCATTGCCAATTCAGTACAACAGATCAAATGACGCAATATGTGGATGGCCTCTCAGAATCGTAAGATGGGCTAAGCTATTGAGTTAGCCGTTCGTTTCTCGCAGAAAGTGGTAACGTTCTCCATCGGTTTGACCCCCTAGTTTCTGATGCATACATGAAATTAAGGTGCCGGTCATTCCGATGTATACTGCTTTGTTTCCGTTTAGACTAAGCAACACACTCGCTGCTGCAGGCTAGGTTCTCGGAAGGTAAAGTAATATGTATGAAGGCTGACTTTATATCACTTGCGGATATTCTCCAACGGTTAAGGTAAGTATTTTAATTTTAATACCGCGAGATGAGGTGTCTAATTCCAATACCGTTCATCGGATTGAATCCCGGAATACCTGATTTGACTAACGTAATAGCGGGATAGGTGAAGCTATTGACTTAGCCCTTCGTCCCGTAAAGAAGGTATGATCATTCGCGAAAAGTTTCAATCTCGATTGTTCTATTCATGCATGTAAATAAGGTATCAGTCTGCTAAAATGTCCACTAATTTGCTACCGTGAGCACTAAGCATGACACTCGCTACCGCGGGTTATGTTCTTGGAAGGTAAAGACTTCGGTGAAACGTTTTAATTTATGCGAATTGGTAACGCTCTCAAATTGTTTGACGCTCTACGTTAATATTCAGATCGTTACTTAAAGTGTGTCTACTGTCAATACTATTCAGCGGATTTACACCCGGAATACATATTATAACTCGTGGAGTCACAAAATAGGTGAAGTTATTTACTTAGAGGCTCATCTCAAACAGACCGTGTCTCTCCGAAATGGAGACAAATTTCTTTCTTAGAGCATGCAGTTATCCTCTCGATTCAGCGGGTTAGTTTTCCGGGTGGTGTGGTCCTCGGGAAATGGATTCTCTTTATTGCAATTGGTAACGTTTCCAAACGGCTTGACGCTCTATTATAATATTCAAACCGAGAACTAAGGTGTCTATTACTAATACTGTTCAGCGTATTTACACTCGCATTGCCTGGTCTGACTCTCGGAATCGCAGGATCGGTAAAGCTACCGAGTTAGCCATTCGTCTCTCACAGAAGGTGGCAACGTTCTCGAGCGGATTAACCGTATATACCATTCATCTAGTTCATACATGAAGTTAAGGTGCCCGTCACTGAAATGAATACTAATTTCGTTCTCTGAACACGAAGTCACACGCTCGATACTGCGGGTTATCTGCTTAGAATGTGAGATCTTCGGTAAAAGGTTTGATTGTATACGAATAGGTAACGTTCTAATACGGTTTGAAGGATTGCCTTAATATTCATACCTTGAACTATGGTGTCTATTGCCAATACTGTACGGAGCATTTAGTCCCGGAGTACATTGTTTGACCCTCACAATCATGGGATAGGTGATGCTATTGACTTAAGTATTTGACGCACAAAGAAGGTGGTATAGATCTCGAAAGATTTGACACTCGATCATCTAATTCGTTCATGAAATTAACGACAGCTCCGACCAGCGGTTCGCGTACCCAAGTACACACAGTCGCGTCGCTCTGACCTGCGGTTCGCGTACACAAGTCAATCCAGTCGTGTCGCTCCGACATGCGGTTCGCGTATCCAAGTCCGTCCTGTCGCGTCGCTCCGATCAGCGGCTCGCGTACCTAAGTACTACCGGTCGCGTCGCTCCGACATGCGCTTCGCGTAGCCAAGTCCGTCCAGTCGCTTCGCTCCGACCAACGGTTCGCGTACCAAGTCTGTCCAGTCGAGTCGCTCCGACCAGCGGTTCGCGTACCCAAGTACATCCAGTCGCGTCGCGCCGACCTGTGGTTCGCGTACCCATGTCCGACCAGTCGGGTCCCTCCGACCTCTCCAGCGTACGCGTGCCCAAGTCCGACCAGTCGCGTCGCTCCGACCTCTCCACCGTACGCGTGCCCAAGTCCGTCCAGTCGCGTCGCTCCGACCTCTCCACCGTACGCGTGCCCAAGTCCGACCAGTCGTGTCGCTCCGACCTCTCCACCGTACGCGTGGCCAAGTCCGACCAGTCGCGTCGCTCCGATCCCTCCACCGTACGCGTGCCCAAGTCCGTCCAGTCGTGTCGCTTCGACCTCTCCACCGTACGCGTGGCCAAGTCCGACCAGTCGCGTCGCTCCGACCTACGGACCGCGTAGCCAAGTACATCCAGTAGTATCGCTCCGACCTGCGGTTCACGAACACAAATCCGTCCAGTCGCGTCGCTCCGACCAGCGGTTCGCGTACCCAAGTAAATCCAGTCGCATCGCTCCGACCAGCGGTTCGCGTACCCAAGTCTGTCCAGTCGCGTCGCTCCGACCTGGGGTTCGCCTACAAAAGTCCGTCCAGTCGCGTCGCTCCGAACTGCGGTTCGCGTAGCCAAGTATATGCAGTCGTGTCGCCCCGACCAACGGATCGCGTAGCCAAGCACACCCAGTCGCGTCGCTCCGACCTGCGGTTCGCGTACACAAGCCCGTCCAGTCGCGTCGCTCCGACCTGCGGTTCGCGTAGCCAAGTACATCCACCGTGTCGCTCCGACCTACGGATCGCGTAGCCAAGTACATCCAGTAGTATCTCTCCGACCTGGGGTTCGCCTACACAAGTCCGTCCAGTCGCGTCGCTCCGAACTGCGGATCGCGTAGCCAAGTACATCCAGTAGTATCGCTCCGACCTGCGGTTCGCGTACACAAATCCGTCCAGTCGCGTCGCTCCGACCAGCGGTTCGCGTACCCAAGTAAATCCAGTAGCGCCGCTCCGACCAGCGGTTCGCGTACACAAGCCCGTCCATTCGCGTCGCTCCGACCAGCGGATCGCGTACACAAGTCAATTCAGTCGCGTCGCTCCGACCTGCGGTTCGCGTAGCCAAGTACATCCAGTCGCGTCGCCCCGACCTGCGGTTCGCGTACACAAGTCCATCCAGTCGCGTCGCTCCGACCTGCGGTTCGGGTACACAAGTCCGTCCAGTCGCGACGCTCCGACCAGCGGATCGCGTACACAAGTACATCCAGTCGCGTCGCTCCGACCAGCGGTTCGCGTACACAAGTCCGACCAGTCGTGTCGCTCCGACCTCTCCACCGTACGCGTGGCCAAGTCCGACCTGTCGTGTCGCTCCGACCTCTCCAGCGTACGCGTGGCCCCAGTCCGACCAGTCGTGTCGCTCCGACCTCTCCACCGTACGTGTGCCCAAGTCCGACCAGTCGTGTCGCTCCGACCTCTCCACCGTACGCGTGGCCAAGTCCGACCAGTCGTGTCGCTCCGACCTCTCCAGCGTACGCGTGGCCAAGTCCGACCAGTCGTGTCGCTCCGACCTCTCCACCGTACGCGTGGGCCAAGTCCGACCAGTCTTGTCGCACCGACCTCTCCACCGAACGCGTGGCCAAGTCCGACCAGTCGTGTCGCTCCGACCTCTCCACCGTACGCGTGGCCAAGTACGACCAGTCGTGTCGCTCCGCCTCTCCACCGTACGCGTTGCCAAGTCCGTCCAGTCGTGTCGCTCCGAAGGTCCGTGTCGCATATCGGAGAACGTTCAGTCTCGTCGGTTCGACGTGCCGCACCACGAACCGCGTTCCTATCAGTCGTATCACTTCGAATAATGGTTGACTTCGTGTCATTTAACGATGATTTTCCGCTTTACGGCTGCAAATACCGCCTTTTTCATCGTCGATCGTCTGTGACCCTTGACAACGCGGGCAAAATTTGCCGGCGTGAAATTTTTGACAAGCAAAGAAAAAAAAAAAAAAACAACTCAAAGACGGCCTCCTGCCGCCTGCCGCCTGCTGCCTGCCTACTGCCTACTGCCTACTGCCTACTGCCTACCGCCTACTGCCTACTGCCTACTGCCAACTGCATACTGCCTACTGCCTAATGCCTACTGCCTACTGCCTACTGCCTACTGCCAACTGCCTACTGCCTACTGCCTACTGCCTACTGCCTACTGCCTACTGCCTACGCCAGCGGCCAGCAAAGGCCCAACGGCATATCGGTTTTGCCGTCGGTCGGTAAAGCCGCTGCGGCGTATTGCTTTTGTTTTTGCTGATGCCCTTGCGTCCGCGCGCAAGGCAAAAAAAAAAAATTTTTTTTATATATTACATGCAGTACTATTAATCGTTCAGCAATGTAATAATTATAATAATAATAATGATATTAATATCAATAATATATTATATCATAATATATTAATACTATAATTATACGTTTATGCAAACGCTCTCTTTTTTTCTCTTCTTCTCTTCTGTAGTATTTCACATATCACTCCTTTATCATACTACATTTTTTTCATATGCATCGATGAGAGAGAGAGAGAGAGAGGGAGAGGGAGTTCTCCCCCATTCTTTTTTCGACGGGGCCTCGTCTAACCGACAAGACGAATCCCCAAGCATAGGGCTGAGTCTCAACAGATCGCAGCGTGGTAACTGCTCTACCGAGTACAACACCCCGCCAGGTACCTAAGTCGTCTACAGACGATTCCGAGTCTCGACGTCGAAATTGGAATACCCATGATCGACAGTTAGAGCGCCATGGCCGTCGTTCAGTGAGATCCCAACGACGAATCCGAAGACGCCCGTACGGCAAACTGGGGCCCGTGCGATGACCGGCCACGAGGGCCGGCCACCTAGTAGTTTCACATTGTTTTGAGCCTTTCGACCCACACGAGACTCCTAGAGATATCGTTGCCTCCTTTGACTAGAAAGGATACGGCCATAGAGGCGTTCAGGCATAATCCCACGGATGGTAGCTTCGCACCACCGGCCGCTCGACCGAGTGCGTGAACCAAATGTCCGAACCTGCGGTTCCTCTCGTACCGAGCAGGATTATCGCAAATCGCAACGACTAGTCATCAATAGGGTAAAACTAACCTGTCTCACGACGGTCTAAACCCAGCTCACGTTCCCTGTTGGCGGGTGAACAATCCGACGCTTGGCGAATTCTGCTTCGCAATGATAGAAGAGCCGACATCGAAGGATCAAAAAACGACGTCGCTATGAACGCTTGGCCGCCACAAGCCAGTTATCCCTGTGGTAACTTTTCTGACACCTCTTGCTGAACACTCTTCAAGCCAAAAGGATCGATAGGCCGTGCTTTCGCAGTCTCTATGCGTACTGAACATCGAGATCAAGCCAGCTTTTGCCCTTTTGCTCTACGCGAGGTTTCTGTCCTCGCTGAGCTGGCCTTAGGACACCTGCGTTATTCTTTGACAGATGTACCGCCCCAGTCAAACTCCCCGCCTGGCAGTGTCCTCGAATCGGATCACGCGGGAGTATTATTGGCGATCGGCCACACGGACCTCACACCACTCTTACACGCTTGGCTCTAGAACACCGTGACAACCGGGTCGAAACACCGGCGCACGCGCTCCGCCTAACCGAGTAAGTAAAGAAACGATGAAAGTAGTGGTATTTCACCGGCGATGTTGTCATCTCCCACTTATGCTACACCTCTAATGTCTCCTTACAATGCCAGACTAGAGTCAAGCTCAACAGGGTCTTCTTTCCCGCTAATTTTTCCAATCCCGTTCCCTTGGCAGTGGTTTCGCTAGAAAGTAGATAGGGACAAGTATTGTTGCGCATAAAAGTGGCCCGCCGAAGCGTCCGTCGCCGTACCCGAGCTTCTGCTCTACACCGGCTTGCGCGTCCAGATGGTACTGGCTACATTTCCAGTCCAACCACTACCTCAGGAACCATGCGTGACTTGGAAAAACCCTGCCCACAATTCTCTGTGCCTTCCTTCACATAGATATCGTTCATCTCTTATCCGTTTAGGTGTTGTAATCATCATCGGATCGTGGACAAGTTGGACCTACCCATACGGGTCGGCAGCTCACTTAGCCGAGTCCCCGGGGCCGCACTACCCCGGAGAGACTCGTTTCCAGCGGGGGCCACGAGGAGGCGGAGCTGCCAGCTTTGCGCTCAGTCCCAGCAGGTGGCCGTAGCCATTTTCCTGCCCCGACAACGTATGCCCACTACCAAACATACCCCCTGCATGGTCGGTCGCAGGTCCGTCCCGTCGGTCCGCGTAACGTACGTCAATGGTCAGTCTTGGTGCAAGTCCGTCCATAGGGCAAGCCCTATAGCTCGGATCATTGGGGTGGGGTCGCCACTCCCCAACAGCGTGCACCCTCGCTGCCCTGCCCCAAGTAGATAGGGACAACGAGTGTCGATGATTTAACGTGCGGCACCTGCCACGATGGCTCAATCCACACGGCCCCCTTGGGCGCGGGATTGGGATACGCCCAATCAGCGCGCTGCCAGAGAAAACTCAACGGCAGCTACCAATTAACCCAGGAGTGCAAGCCCCACAGGTCAACCTTGGTTTGGCCGGGACCTTTCTAACATCCCTACCGGCTCTGCAGGCCGGCGCCCGAGCTGGAAGGACGCAGCTCACCCGCCGAGACATCAACGCCTCTAGCCCGCGATGTGGGCTATACCACTGCCTCCGCGAGTCCAACCCGTTTGGTCGACGCCGGAGTTGATTAGCCACTCCGGGGGCTCAATGTCAACCCCCGCGGTACCAGTGCAAGTCATACTGGTCATACTTGCCGTGAGATTGACTCACTTCCTGAATGAGGCCCATGCAAGCCTCGGCCTAGGTTCGGCGACTCGGGCACCATGGGACCGTCAGACCCATACTGCAGTGGAGCCCGAAGACCCACCGCAGCCCCTGCGGGGAGTAGATAGGGACAACGAGTGTCGATGATTTAACGTGCGGCACCTGCCACGATGGCTCAATCCACACGGCCCCCATGGGCGCGGGATTGGGATACGCCCAATCAGCGCAGTGTGTGGCGCACCTTACCACACACCTACCAATCAGCTCGTAGACTGCAAGCCCTACGAGCCAACCTTGGTAGGCCGGGACCTTTCTAAATCCCTACTGACTCTGGCAGGCCAGTACCCGAGCAGATCTCACGCCGCTCACCCGTGGAGGATCACCCGCCCGAAGACGGGGTCCCCTAACCCGCGATATGGGCTTACCACTGCCCCCTCGAGGCCAACCCAAGCAACCGGCGGGGAGGACGGACCAAGGCCCGCCCGCCCCAGGGCTCGAACCGGTTCCCGAGGTACCAGTGAATGCAGGGCCGTACCGGTCATACCCCTCGTAAGGACACCTTACTTCCTGAATGAGGTGCTTGCTCACCTCGGCCTAGGTTCGGCCGACTCGGGCACCGTGGGTTCGTCATACCCATACTGCAAATGGACCAGAAGGCCCACCGCAGCCCCTGCGGGGAGTAGATAGGGACAAGTATTGTACGCGATGAAAGGGGCTCGCCTCGCGGCGACCGCGCCGTACGCCGAGCTTATTCTCTACACCGGCTTCGCGAAAGGTGTTAAACCCACCTTCTACCTCCACCGCTGCCGGGGAACCCGTGTGTAGATGTTGGACACGAGGCTTGGAAAAACCCTGCCCTCCCCGTAGGAATCAATTGGCAAGTTGGACCTACCCTATCGGGAGACAGCTCACTTGGCCGGGCCTCCAGGGTGTCTAGCATCCTGAAGCCCCGTTACCAGCGGGGGCCACGTGGAGGCGGAGCTGCCAGCTTTTTTGCTCGGTCCCGGCAGGTTGGCTGCGGCCGATAACCTTGCACCGTCACGGTATCTGTTCGCAGTACCGACTGCGTTAACGGTCGCAGGTCACTTACCTCCTCTGTCCATGGGTTACATCCTCCGTATTACTGTGGGTTGTTACGTCCTTCTGCATCTGCTACACGTCCGGGTTGTGCTGCTTCCTCCTTTAGCAGCGGTTTCCTCCAAGTCCTGTGGATCCTGCTATCCGGGAACTCCTTCTTAATCCTCTTCTTTGGTCTTCCTCTTCGTTATCTTCATAACCACCACTTCCTCTGCTTCCATCACCACCCCGTGGTGTTCTTGACGTTCGTTGTTGTTCCTCTTCCCGCCATTTCTTCTCTTTTAGCAGGAGAACGTCGTGGGCGAACCTGCGAAATTGGGGGAACACGTTCTTGGATACTAGGATGTTCGGCTCTATCGGCCATCTGTAACGGTGGCTGTCGAGGCATTCCTTGAGCGCACGGCGCTCGCCATGATACAGATGGAACTCTTTGAATAGCTGCCTCGGTGTCTCCTCCTCGCCACATTCGCACAGCTCCGTGTCGCTGCGTCCGAAGTACTTCAACTTACTGTTGAAGTCCCCGTGACCGCTCAGGAACTGCGTTACGTGGTGGTCGAGGTGGATCCAGGTACTCTTCATTCTCTCGCCGACGTCGGGAAGAACGTGTATGTTGTTCGCCCCTTTACTGAGGTTCGCCACCGCTCCTGCCAAGTTGCAATGGCTTCTTCTTGAATCTGTTTCTTATCGTCTGTGATGTCCTCGTTTGTTCTTCTCGCATGATACAGCTTGGCACGCTTTTCCACATCCAAGTCGATGGGGATGTGGCCTGCTGATACTTGCAGTGCCTCTGTGGACACCGTCCGGTACCCCCTTCGTGATTTGAAGGAGAGCCATTCGCTGCGATCTCTCAAGGATCTTCTTTGTCTTCTTGTTCAACAGATCGCTCCAGCCAGCCGCCGCATATGTGGTTATCGGGAGATAGAGCCCCTTGTACAGAGTATTGAGAGCTCCATGCCCGAGTCCCCAGTTCGCCTTGGCCACCTTCGCTAAGCTGTTGAACACCTTTCTGCACTTGTGCGCTGTTTCTTGTACGTGCTTGTCGATCCTCAGGCCTCGCTCAAGATGCACGCCCAGATACTTAATCGATGGGCGCATCCTGATGCTTCGTCCGTTGATGCGTATTGTTGGTGGGCGTTCGGCGTCAAGCTTCCCTCTCACCAGCAGCATCACCGTCTTCTCGGCCGACAATGTGAGCCTCTTGCGGCTGCACCATGTCGAGACCGCCGTTACCGCTTCCTGCCCCTTCAGTCGCCGATCTTCTCTGGAGTCACCACCGACGATTAGTACTACGTCGTCCGCGTAGGCGATTGCTTCGCAGTTCACTTCTGCGGACGCCAGCAGCAGCAGCAAGTCGTCGAATACTAGGTTCCAGAAACTGGGACCAAGAATCGAGCCTTGCGGGCAGCCTTTCGTCACGGACTTTGAGACAGTCGCGTGCTTTCCCGACAGTTGCACTTTCCTGTCCTTGAAGTAGCTCTGCACTAGCTTGTACAAGTTTCGCGCGCAGCTCCTCCTCTTCAGTTCATGCAGCACGCTCGGCCACCAAACGTTGTCGAAGGCGCCCGAGATATCGAGCGCGATCGCGAGTACGTATTTGTTCTCGTTCATCTCGTCGACCGTTCTTCTGAATTTGACGATCGCATCCTCGGTAGATCTTCCGGGCCGAAACCCGAACTGTCGATCCGAGGAGAGGTCGTGGTCGACGATGAATGGAGCCATCCTCTTCGCCATCAGTCGCTCCAACAGCTTGCCAATCATGGAGAGCAAGCATATTGGCCTGTACGACTTCGGGCTACTTCTGTCTCTGTCCGGTCCTTTTGGAATAGTGACTATGTTACCGACTTTCCAGCGGTTCGGGAATACTCCCCACTGTAAGCACGAGTTGAATGTCTTGAGGAGCTCGTTGTCGAGTAATCCCCAGGCTCGCTGAATTACCTCGGCCTCGATTCGGTCGGGACCGGGGCACTTCCCTTTTCTGAGCCGCGCGACAGCGCAGCTTAACTCCTCGTGCTTGAATGGTGGGCTTTCCGCTGTTTCCGGGGGTACTTCGATTCCTCGCGGATCCCCAGCTGCTCGGGTGTGTCTGCTCCCGCGTCGTCGTCTGGACTAATGCGGTGAGCAGAGCCGCGGCAGTGGATTTCCAGTCCGAGGTTTCTCCGTGCGGCGTGCGTATCGCGCACGTGGCCTCTTCCCTCTTCAATTTCCCGAGGGCGGTCTTGTAGACGATACCCAGGGCTCTTTATTTCCTTCAGTGGTGACGAACTGGTGCCAGTTTCGGATTTTCGCGTTCGTCACCATTCTGCAGTATTTTCTTCGCAGGTCGCGATACCGCTGTTTCTCAACTTCCCTCGATGCGGGGTCACTTGTCCCCTGATATTTTCTTCTAGCCTTGTAGGCCTTCCTTTTGGCCCGGGTGAGTTCTTCGGTCCACCACGGGATGGACCTCTCGTGCCATTTCTTCTTTGGGATGGCCGCGTCGCAGGCTTTTGTAAGTATCAGCTCCAGCTCTGCGGCCATTTCCTCGACGTCTTCTTTTGCGTTGATCTTGATGTTTTGTAGGTTCCTCTTCTCGTCAATGATGACTTGCTGGAACTTTTCCCACTTTGCCTTGTTGGTGTTATAGCGCGGTGGTAGTGGTGGTGGCGGCATTTTCCTCTTCATGAGGTTAAGCCGCGTGACCAGTATTCTGTGGTCACTAGTGGTTCCATCCTCGTGCACTTTCCCATTCGTGCACGAGCGGTAATGCCTCGGCGTTACAAGCGTCACGTCGATGTTCGACTTTCCGCGAGTCGTCTCGAATGTCGTTATGTTGCTCGGCTGGTTAAGCACTATCAGGCCGTGCTGGGCAATCAGGCCTTCGAGGAGCTCACCGCGCTCGTCGAGCACCCTGCTGTACCACAGGGGCGACTTCGCGTTTACGTCCGCTCCTACGATGACCCTCCTACCCCGCAGGGCCCTCAGCACCTTATCCAGCTGCGCGATGCCGATTTCCATGTTTTCCGACGGCGGAAAATACTGACTTATCGCGTGTATCTCGGTGTCTCCGTCGCTTATCTGGACACAGGCGCAGTGCCTCGTGCACAGACTCGCGATTTCGAGAGCTGAGAGACGTTTCCCATTGACGCCCACCGCGGCAAGTGGTGGCGCGTCCCCCGATCCGCGACCGACGATCGCGACGCTCGCACCGAATCCGGGTACGTTTCCTTTTATTGTATAGGGCTCTTGCATGAGAACAATCTCAGCGCCCGGTAATTCCATTTGCAGCCTAACCTCATGGGGAACTATCCTCGATCTCTGCATGTTGATTTGCAGGATCTGTATCTCCTTGTCGGTGCCGTTGCTAGAGTTATTCAAAATTGGTTCTAGCAACGGATCTCTCGAGCGCGGCCTTGTAGGTTGGGCAACTCATGCTGGAGGCTCCGTGGTTATCATCCTTACCGCTCTTCTTGCAGTTCACGCAAACTGCTTTCTCCTTCTTTGTCGGGCACGCTTTGGTATCGTGCCCGCTCTCCGCACAGTGGCCGCACGTTTCGTGCTTCTGCCTGCAATGTTTCGCTACGTGCCCGAATCCCTGACAGTTGTAGCATCTGCTGATTGATACGAAATCTCGTACCTTGCAGGCATTCCACGAGATGTAGATTTTGCCTGCGAGTAACTTCGCTCGTGTGGCTGGGTCAACCTCGATGACCCAGTTCGTTTCCTCAGAGTCCTAGTAGACAGGGACAGAGGGAATCTCGTTAATCCATTCATGCGCGTCACTAATTAGATGACGAGGCATTTGGCTAAAACCTGTACCAGCATTCAGAAGGAATGCTGGTAGACTTCCGTGATTTACTCCCTCACGTTGGGATAACAAGACAATAAAACTAAATAACAAATGCATGAAAAAAAAAAAAAATTGCGCGGGACTACTTTCTAACTTGGCTGCCACGGGATCTGCCCGCGAGTTTGGAAAAATTAGGAACGGAGGCCCTTACGGGAGGCGATCTTGGCCCCACTAAGAGCGTGCGCTCTGGGAAAACCTCGCGAAGTTGTCGCCCCGGTCTCTGCATGCATAGAAACCGCTCCGCGCCCTACTACGCAATAGCATAGCGAGGACTCGCACCGCTTGGTGTACATTGCCAACCGGGCTAAATTGATCAAATCAGCTGGCAGCTGCATCGTTGTTAGTTAAAATTTTGGCCGTGAGGCTACGTCTGGTTTTAATAATAATGAGGTCGTTACAGCCCGAAGGCAGTCGTGTGAATAAACCCTCCACCCGTGGGGTATGGTCATTTTGCCAAAATTAAGCTAGTCATGAGCCCGTAGGCAGTCAATAGTCCTGGTGCATAAAATTTTTTAAAATAGTAAATAAATAAATAAATAAATAAATAATAATAAATAGGTCTTTGTATAAATTTAGTAAATAAAGGTAAGGTTTTAAATTATTCTGTCATAATCAATGAAGGCGTTCGCTATTTCAATAGACGAACGGAGGGCGATCATTGAGACGGTCACTAGGTCGCTCTTTCGAAACCCTAGGGCTTTCAAATTTTCTATTGTAGCTAGGGGCATAGCCCCTCAGCACCCCACTACAATTGGTAGCACTTTCGCCGTTGCACAGTTTAATTTAGCTTTTAATAGTTCCGCTGTGTCTTTGTATTTGTTCACCTTTTCCCTGTGGGCCCGCCTGAGGTTGTCCTTATCCTCGTAGCGGACTGTGACATCCACGAGGACCCCCTCCTGGTCTTTGATCACCAGATCAGGGTTTTTCAATTCCCCCAGGACGTTCACCACAGGTTCGGTGAACACTGCGGACTTCTTTGAGGCGATTCGTGCTACCAATTGCACTATTTCATTATGCCTCTTTATCCTCGCGCTTTTTGTATGCAGGCATATTCCTAATATATGCCCTAGAGTTTCGACTTGTAGCTTACACCTTCGGCACGTGGGGTCAATGTCTTTTCGGCCCCTTTTCAGTGCTACTCTTGTGCCGAAGGTGTTAGTTCTTAGCTTTATGGCGTCCAAAAACCGAGATGGTTTTAGGAGTTCGGGGTTGTACAGCCATGAGTTTCCATTTTCTCTCCCCCGAACTCGTGGACGCCATGACCCTGTGAGGTTAAAAGCCTCCATCTCTCCGTTTCCATCTTTTTCAAGGATATGCGCGCGCCATCAATATCGGCGATCGTGACTGGCCAGCTTAGCCCCACCGATTTCGCGTATTTTTTCAAAATATGTTCCTGTCCCCGGCAAGACTCCTTGACCGCCGGATCGGTACTCTCCTGCATTTTGACACCTCCTCATAATACCGATAGTTTAATTATATTCGCCACCCTCTGCACCCCGAGTCCGCCATGGCTTTTGCTTGTATAAATAACTCCATCCGTCAACGACGGATGGAGATGCAGGATTTTCTTTATTATTTGTTTAATGCCATGGTCCAAGGACTCGAGGTCTTTTAGGGGTGGCGGAATGGCGGTCAAATGGTAGATATACCGGGGCAGGAAATACGTTTTTATTAAATTTATCTTCTGGTGGGGCTTTAGTCCCATTTTGCTTATATTGCTGGCCGCGTCTACGATTTCGTCGATGCTGGCGCGCTGCATACCCTTCCAGGGGCAAAGCGATACACCCAGATATCTCAATAGTTCGCTGGGGTTCTTGTTCGGTATCGCCCTGCCCTGCAATTCTAAATTGGGATCTTTTAAAAACCAGGTTTTTGCTCTCTGGACGACCTGGAAATTCTCAGCTTGAATAGACATGCCCAAGGTTGATAAGTACTGGTGCACAATCGATAATTGCTTTTGGGCTTGTGCTTGGTTTTGCGCCAACAAAACCAGGTCGTCCGCAAACGCGAGGATGGAGACTTTTTCCTCATTGAGCGATACGCCCTCCGTCATTTCTTCTACTCTATCTAACAAGGGTTCTATTATCAGATTAAAAAGGAGAGGGGATATCGTGTCTCCCTGTTTGACCCCTCTCCTTTATGTAATTTTTAAAGCATCGCCTTCATTGCTAGTTCTTATGTTGGTCCGGCAGCCCTCATACATACTTTCTATGTACTTTCCTACGGCTGCCGGAATACCTTTGTTTATTAAACGTCCACATAACGAGCTGTGGGGGACTGTGTCAAAGGCTTTGGAAACGTCGATGGCAGTTATCACACCTCCTCCCTTTTCTTTCATCTTATTAAGGGCTTCACTGAGAATGGATATGTTGAACCTACATCCATCCTCATTGGTGAAGCCCTTTTGCCGATTGCTCTATTTAATTTTGTTCCTGAGCCTGTTGTCCAGCATTGAAGAGTACAACCTACCCAGTAAGGAACCTATAGTTATTGGTCTCCAATTTTTGATATCTTTCGTGTCTTTCCCTGGTTTAGGGATTAGCGTTGTTCTGTTATTTTTCCACGCTACTGGGCAGGTTTTAGTTACCATTAAAATATTCAGAATTTTGGACAACAGACTCAGAGCTCCCTTCTTTCGGAGGAGAGGCTTCTTGACTCCATCGACGCCCGCTGCCGTTTTTGTTTTGATTCTACGCATTTTGGACACCAGCTCGTCAGCGGTGATCGGGGTAAATATTTCATCGACAGGGAAGTTGATACTCGGGCCCCCACCGAGTACTGGTAGAACTGAGGTAGACGCCACTCTACCCCATAGATCTCCATAAAGGCCTACAATTTTTGCCTTATCAGGGAGCTTTGGTCGCTCCCTTGCTTCAATCAACTTCCCTGATATGGCCATATCGACCAATTTCCCAGGGCACTGTCTATACAGCTCCTGATATCGAGCATAGGAGAAAGCTTTCCGGCGGGTATGTGCGCTAATTTGTTTCATAGGGACTCTTTCCTTTTCCCTTCTTTTTAGTAGGCTGTATGCCTCTGAGCCTTCACCGAAAGTTCCTCCTCTGTGCCTTCTTTTAGTATGTGGGTGTAAGTGTTGACCCACCGCTCGATATCTGGGGCTGTACCCCCGGGGTTTTCAGCCCACTCCTGACTTCTCGGTCTATTTCTGTGAATTCATTCTCCTCCTCCAAGGGTTGGGCCAATATATGCCTCCTGAGTGACTCAATCCACACACTATCGTCACTCAGGAGGTCCACGCTTTGTTCCTCGACCGCAGTTTCTGGCGGTTTGGAGGATGTTCCGGAGTCGGGCACCTCCGGTGTAACATCCTCCGCGGCCGAGTAGGATATGCTTTGGCCAGGCAGAGCTCTTCGTTTATCACTAATTT
>NW_027471541.1:0-23994 GCF_051020765.1 Lasioglossum baleicum
TTTTAGTGCCGGTCATCTTAATTTCATGTATCTATTAGAGGATCGAGTATCAAACCGTTCGAGAACGATTCTGCCTTCCTTGGGAGTCGAGAGGATAAGCCAATAGTTTCACCTATCATGTGATGCCGCGAGTCGAACCAGGTATTCCGGGCGTAGGTACGCTCTACAGTTTTGGCCTTATACACCATATTGCACGGTACAAATATTAAATTACAGATTCAAATCGTTGCAGAACGTTACATATTGGTACAGAGTCAACCTTTTCACTGACGGCCTTACATCCGAGAAACTAACCTGCAGTATTCAGAGTACAACTACGTGTTCGGAGAAGCTAATTCGCATGCATTTTAGTGTCGGGCACGTCAGTTTCATGCAAGAATTATAATGTTCGAGTGTCAAACAGTTGGAAAACGTTACCAACTTCTTTGAGAATCGAACGGCTAAGTCAATCGCTACACCTGTCATGTAATTCCGAATGTCGCACATGGTATTGTGGAAAAAATGCCGCTATACGGTATTGGTATTAAACACCGTATATCACGGCATCAATATTAAAGCCAAGAGCCAAACCATTTGAGTACGCCACCCATTGGTGCCTAGTCGATCCTTTACCGCAAGCCTTACCTGCAGTTAAACTATCACGCTGTATCGAGAGTATAACATCGTGTTCAGTGGACCAAATTACTATACATTTTAGGGAGGAGCACCTTAATTTCATGAATGAATACGAATATGGAGTGTCAACCCGTTGGAATACGTTACCACCTTCTTTAAGTGTCGCCCAGCTATGTCAATAGCTTCATCGATCCTGCGATTCCGAGAGTCAAACCAGCAGTACCGGATGTAAATCTGCTGATCAGTATTAGTAATAGACACCATATTTCTCGGTTAAAATATTAAAATAGAGTGTTAAATCGGTTGAGAACGTTACCAATTGGTATAAAGTAAAACGTTTACGGAAAGCGGTAACTTCCGCGAACCTCCCCGGCTTCATCAAGGGTATATCTTCGTGTACAGAGAAAGGGATTAGTCTTCATTTCAGTGACGGGCACCTTAGCTTCAAGTATGAAATTGAAGATCGGGTATCAAACCCGTCGAGACCGTTACCACCTTCTACAAGAGTCGAACGACTATGTCAGTAGCTTCAACTATCCTGTGATTCCGTAAGTCAAACCAGATATCCCAGTTGTAAATTCACTGAATAGTATTGGCAATAAACACCTTAGTTAACGGTTTGAGTATCAAAGCAGGTCGTCATGTCGTTGCAGAACACTACTCATTGGTGTAGAATCAAACTTCTTACGGAAAGCCTTACATTCGGAGAACCTAACCCTCTCTATCGGGAGTTTATCTTCATATTCCGGAGAAACCCATTTGCACACATTTTAGTGACTGGCACCATAATTTCATGTATGAACTAGAAGATCGATAGTCAATCCTTTCGGGAAAGTTACCATGTCATTTGCGACTCGACCCGCTCAGTCAATAGATACACATACCGTGTTATTCCGATAGTCAAACCATGTACGCCGGGAGCAAATCCGCTGAACATTATTGCCAATTGACACATTAATTCACGGTTTGAGTAATAAAGCAGACCTTCGCACCGTTGGAGAACGTTACAACCTTCTGCGAGAGCCGAACGCCTATGTCAATACTTTCACCTATCTGGTTGAGGCCAACCAGATATTACGTGAGTAAACCCGCTGAACTGTATTGGCAATAAGCACCATAATCCACGGTATGAATAATAAAGTGGTGCATCAAACCGTTTGAGAACGTCACCAATTGGTATAACGTCATTCTCCTTGCCCGCTACGTTACCCTCCGAAGAACTAACCCGCTGTATCGAGGGCATAACATCGTATTCAGTGGGAGGAATTAGCATTCGTTTTAGCGACGAGCACATTAATTTCATGTATGAATTAGACGGGCGATGGTCAAACCGCTTGAGAGCGTTAGTACATTCTATGACATTCGAACGGCTAAGTTAGTAGCATCAGGTATACTGCGATTCCGAGAGTCAAAACAGTTATTCCAGTAGTAAACCCGCTGAAGTTGTAGTATGTTACCTATTGGTATAGTGTCAAACATTTTACCGGGGGCCTTAAAATCCCAGAAATGGTCCGGCTGTATCGAGAGTATGAATTCGTGATCAGAGATACACATTAGTATACATTTTAGAGACGATGACACTGATTTTGTGCTCGAATTAGAAGATCGAAGGTCAAGCCGTTCAAGACCGTTTCCACCTTATATGGTATTCGAGCAGATACGTCAATGGCTTCACCTGTCCTGCGATGCAGACAGTGAAACCATATGTTTCAAGAGTATATGCGCAGTACAGTGTTGGTGATAGTCATCTTAATTCTAGGTTTGAATATTAAATGAGAGCGTAAGATCGGTTGAGAACGTTACACATTGGTATAAAGGCAATCTTTTCACTGAATAGCATACCGTCTGTGAAAATATCCCACTGTATCGAGTGCAACTTCATATTCAGAGAAGCAAATTAGTACACATTTTGGTGACGGGCACCTTAAAGTCATATATTAATTAAATTATCGTGGGACAACCCATTCGAGAACGTTACCAGCCCCTTTCCGAGTCGAAAGGCGGAGTCAAAAGCTTCACCTAACTAGTAATTTGGAGAGTCAAACCAGGAAATTCGGGAGTACATACCCTGATGGATATTGGCAATTGACACCGTAATTCACATTTTACCGATAGCCTTACCAGCTTACAGTATAACTTCGTGATCAGAGGATCAAATTAGTAGACCTCTTGGTAAGAGGCACCTTAATTTCGTTATGAATAAGACGATAGACAATCTAACAGTTCGAGAAATTAATGCTCCCCTCACTAAAATGTATCGTTATTTGTGTCTCTGAACACCTAGTTACACCCTTGACTGGGCTGGTTGTGATCTCGGGTAGTAAGGTCCTCGGAAAGAATATGACGATGTTCCAATTGGTAGCATTCTCAAACGGTTTGACGCTCTACTTTAACATTCAAACTGTGAACTAAGGTGTCCATAGCCAATAGGGCTGAGTGGGTGTACTCTTAATATACCTGGTTTGGCTCTCAGAATAACAGTGTCGGTGAAGATATTGACTTAGACGTTCAATTCTCAAAGAAGGTAGGATCGTTCTCGAAGGGTGTGACTCTCGACAATACTGATCATACATGAAAATATGGTGTGGTTCTGCCATAATGTCGACTAATTTGTTTCCGTGAACAATAAGCAGGGCACTCGTTAGAGCTGGTCCGGTTCTCCTAAGGTTAGGTATTCGGTAAAAAGGCTGGCATTATACGAAATGGTAATGCTCCCCGACGGCTTGACTCCCTACTTTAATATTCCTACCGTGAAGTGAAATATCTATTGCAAAGAGGGATGGCGTTTTTTCTATCTGCATACCTCGTCTGACCCCTGGAACCATCGAATAGGTGTAGCTATTGATTTACCCGCTCGTCTCCCAAAGAAGTTGGTATCGTTCTCGCACGGTTTGTCCATCGATCTTCTAATTCTCATCTGAAATTACGATGCCCCTCGCTAAATTGTATACTAATTTGTTCCCTTGAAAACCATGTTATACTCTGGATACGTCGCGTTAGGAATCAAGAGGGTAAGGTATTCAGTAATACGTTTGACTTCATACCAATTGGTAACGCTCTCACGCGGATTGACGCCCTACTTTCAAATGCACACCGTGCATGCAGGTTACTAAGGTCAATATTGATTTATTGGTTATACTCTCGACACAGCTGGCTAGGCTCTTCGGAAATTAAGGCTGTCGGTAGAAAGCTTGTCTTTATACATATTGTTTACGTTATACATGATTTGACTCTGATCTTTGATATTTGTACTGTGAACTAAGGTGAGTCTTGTCAATTCTCTTCAGTGAATTTACACCCGGAATACCTGGTTTGAGTCTCAGAGCCATAGGATGGGCGGAGCTATTGTCTTACCTGTGCAGTTCTGTAGAATGGTGGTAACGATATAGAACGGTTTGACTCTCGATCTGCTTATTCATACATAATATTAAGGTGTGCTATCTGCTACAATCCCCAATTATTTGTTTAGGTGAACATTAAGTTAGTCCCTCGCTACAGCGGCTTACATTCTGGGAAGGCAAGGTATTCGGCAAAAAGTTTGACTCTATTGCAAGTTGTAACGTTATACATCGGCTTGAATCACAACTTTAATATCCATACCGAGAAATGGGGTGTCCACTGCCAATACAGTTCAGTGCATTTACTCCAAGAATACCTGGTTTTACTCTCGGAATCACAGAGTAGGTGTAGCTATTGACTTAGCCGTTTGTCTCTCACAGAAGGTGGCAACGTTCACGAACGGATTGACCATCGGTCTTCTGACTCATTCATGAAGATAAGGACACGATTACTGAAATGAATACGAATTTCGTTTTCTGATCACGAAGTTATACTGTCGAAGCGGCGGGCTAACATCTCCGAAGGTATGGCTGTCTGTAAAGTGTTTTACTCTATGCCAATGGGTAACGTTCAACAACGGTTTGACGGTCTGCTTCAATATTCAAACCGTGAGTTAAGGTATCTATTGCCAATGCTCTTCAGCGTATTTACTTCCGGGATATCTCGTTTGCCTTTCGGAATCACAGGATACGTAAAGCCACTGGCTTAGCTGTTCGTCTTTCACAGAAGGTGGCGACTATCTCGAAAGCATGGACACCCGATTTTTAATTCATTCGTCAATTTGAGGTGCCTGTCACTGAAATGGACTCTAATTTCCTTCGCTGAACACGAAGATAGAATATCTATACAGTAGATCAATTTTTTCGTGTTATAAGGTCTTCGGTAAGACGTTTACTTTGTACCAATTGGTAACGATATACACCGGTTTGACAGCCTAATTTAATATTGAAACGAGTGAATTAAAGTGTCCATTGCCAATAATCCTCAGCAGATATATTCCAGGAAAACCAGCATTGACTCAAGGACACACAGGATATGTGAAGCTATTGACTTAGCGCGCCTAATATCATAGATGGGGATAGCGGTCTCGAACGCTTTGACCCTCGATCTCCTAATTCATGCATGAAGTAAAGGTGTCCGTCACTGAAATGAATAATAATTTCTTTCTCTGGATACGATATTATGCTCTCGATACAGCCAGTTAGTTTTTCAGAGGGTAAGGCCTTTGGTAAATCGCTTGACTTGATAGCAATTCCTATCGTTCTCAAATGGATTGACGCACTACATTAACTCTCAAACTGTGAACTAAGGTGTCTACTGCTAACACAGAGCAGCGGACTCTTGGAATCACATGAATAGGTGAAGCTATTGAATCAGCCGTTCGACTCTGAAAGTAGGTGATAACATTCTCGAACGGTTGGACTGTCGATTTCTCTATTCGTACGTGAAAAAAATCTGTGTGTCTGCTAAAAATTTTGCAAATATGTTGCCACGAGCACTGTGCATGATACTCGTTACTGCGGGTTACGTTCTAGGAAGGTAAGGTATTCCGTGAAAGGTATGACTTTATACCAATTGCTGGTATTCTCCAACGGATTGACTCTGTTCTCAAATATTCAATCCCTGAAACAAGGTTTCTGTTGCCAATGCCGTTCAGTGGGTTTACTCCCGGACTACCAAGCTTGTCTCTCGGGATCACAAATATAAGTGAAGCTATTGACGCAGGCGTTAGACTCTCAAAGAAGGTGGATCGTTCTCGAACGGTGTGACCCTCGATCTTCCAATACATGCATGAAGTTAAGGAGCCCGTCACTAAAAATGAACAAGTACTTCTTTCTCTGAACACGAACTTATACTCTCGACGAGGCCGCAGAGGATCGCGGAAGGTAAGACGTTAGGTTAAACTTTTGATTTATACCAATTGCTTACGCTATCAAACGGTTTGACCCTCTACTGTAATATTCAAACCGTGAATTTAGGTGTCTGCTGCCAAAACACTTCAGCGAGCTAACCCTTGGAATACCTGGTTTGACGCTCCGAATCGCAGTATAGGTGAAGCTATTAACTTATCCGTTCGACCCTCAAAGCGACAGGTAACGTTCTCAAACGGTTTGACTCTCGATTTTGTAAATCATGCATGAATTGATGGTGCCCGGAATTAAAATATATTTCAAATTGTTCCATTGCACACGATGTTATATTCACGATACCGCGGGAAAGCATTTCGAAATGTAAGGCCTCCGATAAAATGTTTTACACTATACCTATAGGTAACCCTCTATAAAGGATTCACTCTGTACTATAATATTTATACCGTGAGATAGTGTGTCTAATGCCCATACTGAGCAGCATATTCCTCCCGGAATACCTGGTTTGTCTCTCGGTATCAGAGTACAGGTATACGTATTGGCTCAGCCGTTCGTCTGCCAGAGAAGGTGGTAACGTTCAACAGCGGTTCCACTATGTACTATAATATCTATACCGTGTAATAAGTGGCTAATGCCAATACTAGACTTCGGATTTTCTCCCGGTATACCTAGATTTACAGTCGGAATCCCAGGATATGTGAAGCTACTGACTTCGCCGATCGATTCCCGAAGAAGGTGATAACGTTCGCGAACAGTTTGACCTTCCATCTTCTAATTCGTGCGTGAAATGATGGTGCTCGTCACTAATATGTATACCAGTTCGTACCTTTGTACATGGTGTTACACTCCCGATGCAAAGGGTTAGTCTTTTTGATGGTAAGGCATTCTGTAAGAATTTTATCCCTGCACCTATTTGTAATGTTCTACAACGGCTTGAAGGCATGCTTTAGTATTCATACCGCGAATTGATGTGTCTATTGCCAATGCTCTTCAGCGAACTTACTCTCAGTTTTCCCTGGTTGACTCTTGGAATCGCGGGATAGGTTAAGCTATTGACATAGCCGTTCGTCTCTCACAGAAGGAGGTAACGTTCTCGAACTGTTTGACACTCGATGTACTGAGTCATGCATGAAATTAAGGTGCTCGTCAGTAAATGTATACTAGTTCGTACCTCAGAACACGGTGTTATACTCTGGATACAGCGGTTCAGTTCATCGGAGGGTAAGGCATTCTGTCAGAAGATTTACCCTGCACGAATAGGTAATGTTCTACAACGGCCTGAGGGCCTGCTTTAATATTCAAACCTTGAATTGAGGTGCCTATTGCCAATCATGTTCAGCGGATTTACTCGCGGAGTACCTGCTTTGCCTCTCGGAATCACGGTATAGGTGAATTTATTGGCTTAGCTGTGCGACTCTTATAAAGGATTGTAAGGTTCTCCAGCTATTTGTCTCTCGATTTTGCTACCCAACATGAAAATAAGGGGTTCCTATGCCAAAATATCTAGAGATTTGTTTTTGCGAAAACAGTAAACACGACGCTCCCAGCAACGGGATTGTTTCCCGGAGGGCATGGTATTCGGTATAAAGTACGACTTTGATAATATGACCAATTGATAATGTTTTCCGACAGCTTGAATTTCAACCTCAATTTTCAGAAAGTGAGTTAAGGTACTTATTGACTATACTGTTCAGCAGAGTTACTCCTGGAATACCTGGCTTGACTCTTGGAATCTCTGGATAGGTGACGCTATTCTCTTAGCCGCTCGTCACACAAAGCGTGTGGTAATGTTCTCGATCGGATTGACACTTGACTTTCTACTTCATACATGAAATTAAGGTGCGCAGCACCAGGATGTATAACAATTTGTTTCTTTGAACGCGAAGATATACTTTCGATGCAAAGGATACGGGGCTCGGAGGGAAAGGCCTTCGGTGAATGGTTTGAATCTACACCAATTGGTATCGTTCTACAACGGTTCGACTCTGCATATTAATATTCGAACCGTAAATTGAGTGGTCTGTTGCCAATACTTTTCATCGTATTTACTCCCGGTATATTTGGTTTGACCATCGGAATGGCAGGATACGCGAGGCTCTTGACTTAGACGTTCGAATCCCAAAGAAGGTGGTAACTTTTGTCAAACGGTTTGACCCTCGATTTTCTTATTTTTACATGAGAGCAACTTGTCCGTCTGGTAAAATGTATACTAATTTCTACCACTGTACGATACATTGCGTTTGGTTGTCAGAGGGTAAAACATTTGACTTTATACCAACTGGTGTCGCCCACAAACATTTCGATGCTCTACTTTAACATTCAATCCGTGAATTAAGGTTACTATTGCTAATACTGCTCAGCGGGTTTACCCCCCCCCCCCCCCCCTTCCCCGGAATACCGGGTTTGGCTTTTGGAATAGCAGGATAGGTGAAGGTGTAAACTTAGCCGTTCGCGTCTTCAAGACGGTGGTAACGTTCTCGAAAGGTTCTACTCATGATTTTTTTATTCATATATGCAAATAAGGTGCTCGCCATTGAAATGTATAATAACTTGCTTCACTGAGTACGAAGTTGCAATCTCGATACAGCGGGTTAGCTTCTCGGAAGGTAAGGCCTTCGGTTAAAAGTTTGACTCTACACCGATAGACAAACTGCTGCAACAGTCGGTCTGTGTACTTCAATATTTATACCTTGAAATAGGATGCCCAATGCCCATACTGTACTGGAGATTTTCATCCGGAATACTTGGTCTCTCTTTTGAAATCATGGAATAGGTGAAGATTCTGACTTAGCCGTTCGGCTCCCAAAAATGGTCTTACAATTGTCAAACGGATTGACAATGGATGTTCTGGTCCGTACATGAAATTATGGTACCCCTCGTTAAAATGAATACCAACTTCTTTCTCTGAACACGAAGTCATACTTTCGATACAGCGAGTTCGGTTGTCGGAATGTACGGATTTCGGTTATAGGTTTGTCGCCTTACCAATGGGTAACTGTCTACATCGGGTTCACGGTCCTCTTTGATGTTCGTGATGTGCATTCAGTTTAAATCTGCCAATACTGAACAGGGAATTTGCTCCCCGAATCGCAGGAAAGATGAAGCTATTGTCGTAGTCGTTCTGTTCTAACCGAGGGTGGAATCGATCACGAAATGTTTGACCCTCGATCTTCTAATTCTTACATGAAATAAAGATGCCGTCACTATAATGAATACTAATGTGTCTCTCCAAACAGGAAGTTGTACTTGTGATACTGGGGGTTATGTTTTCGGCGGGTGAGGTCTTCGGTATGACGTTTGACGTCATACGAATTTGTAACGATCTCAATCGGTTTGACGCTCAACTGTAATATTCATACCGTGAATGAACGTGTCCGTTGTTAATACTGCACTGTGGATACACATACCGGAATACCTGGGCTAGCCCTCGGATCCGCATGATATTTGTAGCTACTGTCTATGCCGCTCGACCCTCAAAGTGGGTGGTCATCTTCTCGAATGGATTGACTTTCGATCTTTCAATCCATCAATGAAATTAAGGTTCCCTTCATCAAAATATATTCTAATTTGTTTCGCCGAACACGATGTCATACCCTCGATTCAGCAGGTTAGGTTCGCGGAATGTAAGGTGTCCGGTAAGAAGTCTGTCGTCAAACCAATTGGAAAAGTTCTCTTACGATTGGTCTCTCTACTTTAATATTCATACCGCGAATTAAGGTGCCCATTGCCAATACTGTTCATCGGATGTTCTCCCGGATTACATGGTTTGTCTCTCGAAATCACAGGAAACGTGACGGTATTCTCTTAGCCATGCGACTGTCATAAGACAGAACGATTTGACCCTCCATCTTCTTATTCATACATGCAATTACAGTGTCCGTCTGCTAAAGTGTCTACTAATTTGTTTCCTTGTACACTAAGCTAGGCACTCGCTACTGCGGGCTGTGTTCTAGGAAGGTATGGTATAGTGCAGAAAGAATGGCTTTATACGAATTGGTAATGTTCTGCGAAGGTTTGAATCTCTATTTTAATGTTCATACCGTGAATTAATGTGTCTATTGCGAATACTGTTCAGTGGATTTACTCCTGGAATTCCAAGCTTGACTCTCGGAACCACGTGTAGGTGATGCTAGTGCTTTGGCCGTTCTACTCCCAAGGAAGCTGGTAACGCTCTCGATCGGTTTGACACACGATCTTCTCATTCATACATGACATTAAGTGTGCCGTCACTTAGATATATACTAATTTCCTTATTTGAACGTGAAGTTTTAATCTACAAATATCGGGATAGTCTCATACAAGGTAAGACCTTCTGTAAAAGGGTTGACTGTATAGCAGTAGCAAGCGATCTACAATGGTTTGACACTGTTCCGTAACATTGATAACCTGATATAGCGATGCCTAATTCCAATACTGTACTGCAGGATATGTCACGGGAGACCTGGTCTGTCTCTAGCATTCGCAGGACAGGTGAAGCTATTCTCGTGTCTGTGCGATCCTCAAAGTAGGAGGGAACGTTCTCGAACGGTTTGATACACGACCTTCTAACTCATACGTGAAATTACGGCGCCCGTCACTTAAATGTGTACTAATTTTTTTCTTTGGACTCGAACTATATACTCTCGAAACGGCGAGTTTGATTCACCGAAGGTAAGGTCTTCCGTAAAGCCTTTGACTTTATCGCAATTGGTAACGCTCTCAATCGGTTTGACGCACAACTATAATATTCAAACCTTCACCTGGGGCGTTTATTGCCAATATTGTACAGCGGATTGATGCCCGGAATACCTGGTTTGACTCTCAGTATCACCGGGTCGGTCAATCTATTGACTTAGACCTGCGACTCACAAGTAAGTTGGTAACGGTTTGACTCCCGATCTTCAAATTCATACATTAAATCAAGGGTCCTGCCGCTAAAATGTGTACTGATATGTTTCACTGAATACGAAATTATTCTCTCGATACAGCGTGTTAGCTTCTCGGAAGGCAAGGACTTCGGTTAAGAGTTTGACTCTCTATCAATAGGAAACGTGTTACAACCGTTTGACTGTGTACTTTAATATTTACACCGAGAAATACGGGACCTAATGCCCATACTAGACAGCAGTTATAGTCGCGGAATGCCTCGTTTCGCTCTCGGAATTACAACATAGTTGAAGTTATTCACTTAGACGTTCGGCTCTGAAGGAAGGTGGTACCGCTACCGAATGGTTTGACACTCGTTCTTCTAATCCATACATGAAATTTATTTGACCATCACTAAAATGTATATCAATTTGCTTCACTGGGCACGAAGATATACTCTCGATACAGCGGGTTAATTTCTCGGACGGTACATCCATCCGTGAAATGTTAGTCCCTATACCAATAGGTAATGTTGTACAACTGTGTGACTATGTACATTAATATTTATAGCGGGATGTAGGGTTGTTATTGCCAATACTGTACAGCAGGTTTACTTCAGGAATACGTGGTTTGACGCTCGGAATCACAGGGTGGGTTTAGTTATTGGCTCAGCCGTTCGAATCTCAACGTTGAGTGTATCGTTCTCGAACTGCTTGACCCTCGATCTTCCAATTCATACATGATGTTAAGGTGCCCGTCACTGAAATCAATACTAATTTCGTTCTCTGAAAACTTTTTTACTTAGCTGTTCGTATCTCTCTGAAGGTGTTAATGATCTCGATGAGTTTGAGTATCGATCTTTCATTTCATTCATGAAATGAATATGCCCGGCAATACCAGGTATACACATTTGTTCCTCTAAACACCTTGTTTTACTCTCAACACAGCGGGTTAGGTTCTCGGATGGTAAGGCCTTCGGTAAAAAGTTTGTCGCTATACAAATGGGTAACGTTGTACATCGGTTTCTCTCTCTAGCTTAATAGTTATACCGTGGAACAGGGTGTCCATTGCCAATATTCTACAGCCGATTTGATACGGGAATAGGTTGTTTGACTCTCGGAATCATAAAATATGTGAAGCTATTGACTTTGCCGTTCGATCCACAAAGAAGGGGATAATGTTCGCAAAGGGTTTGACGCTCGATCCTCTAAATCATACATGAAATTAAGGTGCCCGACATTGAAATGAACACAAATTTCTTTCTCCGATCAAAAAGTTATACTCTAAATACAGCGGGTTAGTTTTACGGCGGGAAGGTCTTGGGTGAAGCGTTAGACTATATAGCAATTTGTATCGTTCTCAAAATAGTTGACGCTGTATTTTAATATTGAAACCGTGAATTAAGGTCTCATCCTGTGTCGGTGATATAGCGTGACGAACCTGCCACTAGGGCCTAGCGACACGGCCGCCATGGCCGCGGGATTGGGATACGCCGAATCAGCTCCATGCGTGACACTCCTTACCATGCACCTATCAATTAGCTCGTAGACTGCAAGCCATACGCGCCAATCTTCGGTAGGCCGGGACCATTCTAAATACCTACTGACTCTGGAGGTCAGTGTCCGTGCTACTCTCACGCAGCTTACCTGTAGAGGGTCCCACCGTGCGAAGACTACGCACCATAACCCTCCACATGGGCTCAACACAGCCAGCGCGTGGCCAACCCAAGCTACCGGTGGGGCGACCGGACGAAGCCTGCATCCCCAGGATTCGAGCCGCTTCCCGTGGTACCAGTGAATGCAGGGCCGTACTGGTCGTACTCCGTGTAAGGACACTTTACTTCCTGAATGAGGTGATTGGTTACCTGGGCCTTGGTTCGGCCGAATCGGGCACCGGGGGTTAGTCATACACATACTGCAATGGAACCAGAAGACCCACCGCAGCTTCTGCGGAGGTATAAAGGTACCAGCGGCCAATAGTGTTGAGAGGATTTACTCAAGGCACACCGGGTTTGGCTCTCGGAATTACAGCATAGTTGATGTTATTCACTTCGACGTTCGCCTCTGAAGGAAGGTGGTACCGCTATCGAATGGTTTGACACTCGTTCTACTAATCCATACATGAAATTTATGTGACCATCACTAAAATGTATATCAATTTGCTTCTCTGAACACGAAGATATAATATGGATACTGCGGGTTAGCTTCACGGATAATATGGCCATCGGCAAAAAGTTCGACTATATAAAAATAGGTATCGTCCTACAACGCTTTGAATTTTCGCTTTAATATTTATACCGCGAAATTGCGTGTCTAAGGTGAATACTGTACAGCGGCTATAGACGTGGACTACCTGGATTGACTCTTGGAAACACAGGATAGGTGAAGCTATTGACATAGCCGTTCGACTCTCCAAGAAGATGGAATCGAATCTTCTTCACTCTTCAAACTCTCGATTAATCCGTTCATACGTGAAAATGTGCTGTCCGTCTGCTAACACGTGTATTAATTTGCCTCTGGGAACAAGAAGCAAGACACACGCTACAGCGAGTTGGGTTCTCGGAAGGCATGGTATTCGGTAAACAGAATGACTTTATACGAATAGGTAACTTCCTGCAACGGTTTGAACCTCAAACTTCTAGTTCATGCATGAATTTAAGGTGCCGATACTGTAATGAGTACTAATTTAATTTTCTGAACCCGAAGTTATACTCCCGATAGAGCGGATTATGCCTTCGGCGTGTAAGGTCTCCAGTAAATCGTTTGACTTTATACAAATTGGCAACGCACTCAAACAGTCTGACGCTCTACATTAACATTTGAAGCGTAAACTGAGGTGTCTATTGCCAATACTCTTCCGCGGATTTACACCCGCAATACCTGGTTTTTATCACGAAATCACAGGATAGATGAAGTTATTTGCTTAGCTATTCGGATCTCAAGGAATGTGGTGACGTTCTGGAACGGATTGACCATCATATCTTCCAATTTATGCCTGAAATTAAGGAGAACATCTGTAAATATATACCATTTCGTACGCTTGAACACGGTGTTATACTCTCGATACATCGGATCAGATACTCGTTGAGCCATGCATTCTGTAATGAGTTTGACCCTAGACGAATAGGTAATGTTCTTCAACAGCTTGACGGCCCGCTTCAACATTCAAACCGTGAATTGAGATGTCTATAGCAATGCTGTACAGCGCATTTACTCTCGGAATACCAGGTTTGACTCTCGGAATAGCAGAATGGGTGGAGCTATTGTGTTAGCCGTTCGACTCTCATAGAAGGTGGTAACGTTCCACATCGGTTTGACCCCCGATCTTCTGATTCATACATGCATATACGGTGCCCCGCACCGAAATGAAGAGTAATTTCTTTCTCTGAACACGATCTTATACTCTCAATGAAGCCGGTGATGTTCGCCGAAGGCTAGGCCATCGATAACACGATTGACTTTATACAAATTGGCAACGCACTCAAACAGTCAGACGCCTTACTTTAACATTCCAACCGAGAACTAAGGTATCTACTGCCAATTCTGTTCAGCGGATTTACTCCTGGACTACCTGGCTTAAATCTGGGGATCACAGGATGCGTGAAGCTGTTGACTTCGCCGTTCCATTCCAAATAGAACGTGGTAGCATTCCCTAACGGTTAGACTGTCAATTTTCCTATTCATACATGAATATAGTGCTTCCGTCTATGAATATGTCTACTAATTTGATTCCGTGAAAACTAAGATAGACACTCGCTGCAGCGGGATGTGTTCTCGGAAGGTAATGTATTGAATAAAAAGAACTACTTTATTTTGGATGATACTGTTGACCGGCGTTATGACTCCATGTATGAATTACACGATCGAGTGTCAGACCTTTCGAAAACGTTATAACATTCCTTCAAATCGACCGGCTAAGACAGTAGCTTCACCTATCGTGTGATTCCGCGAGTCAAGCCAGGTATTCCGGGAGACAATCATCTGAACAGTATTGGCAATAGCCACATTAGTTCGCTGTATGAATTTTAATGTAGAGACTCAAACCGTCGGCAAACATTACCTATTGCAATAAAGTCAAACGTTCTACAGGAGACCTCTCCTTCCGCGAACGTCAAAGGCATCATCGAGAGTACAAGTTCGTGTTCAGGGAATCAAATTATTACATACATTAGTGACAGCACACTATCTTTCATGTATGAATCAGAATGTCGATCTCCATTCCGTTCGAGAACGTGAGCACAATCCTTGATAGCCTAACTTCTAGGTCAGTAGCTTCACCTGTCCTGTGATTACGATAATCAAAAGAGGAATTCCGGGAGTAAATTCGCTGAAAATTGATTGCAATGGGTACCATAAATAACGGTATGAATATCACAGTAGTGTGTCAATCTGTTTAAGATAGTTACCAATTGGTATAAAGACAAACACTTTACAGATGGCGTTACCTGCGCAGAAATTAATCCGCCGTCTCGAGAGTATTACTACATACTCAGAGAAGGAAATTAGTCTTCATTGCAGTAACGACTACCTTAACTTCATGTATGAATTAGAAAATTGAATGTCAAACTTTTCGAGAACGTTAACTCCGTCAGCGAGACACGAAAGGCTAAGTCAGTCGCTTCACATGTCCTTTGACTCTGAAAGTGAAACCAGATTTTTGGGTAGTAAATGCGCTGTACAGTATGGGCAATAGGCACCCTAATTCACGGTTTTAATAGTAAAGTAGAGCGTCAAACCGTTTGAGAGCATTACAAATTGGTATAAACTCTAACATTTTACCAAGGGACATACCTTCCGCAAACCTCACCGGCTTCATTGAGTGAATAATTTCGTGTTCAGTGAAAGAAGTTAGAATCCATTTTAGTGACGGGCACCTTAGCAGCATGCATGAATCAGAATATTGATGGCAAACCGCGCGAGAATGATGCCGCCATCTGAGCGGGTCTAACGTCTAGGTCAGTAGCCCCACCTAGCCTGCGACGCTGAGAGTCAAGCCAGGTATTCCGCGTGTAAATCCGCTGAATAGTATTGGCAATTGTCACCTTATTCCACGGTATGAATATTAATGTAGTAAGTCAAACCGTCAGAGAACATTTCCAGTTCATATAATGTCATTCCTTTCACAGAATACCTTACCATTGGAGAACCTAGCGCGCTGTAGCGAGTGCCCTGTTTAATGTTCACGGAAACAAACTAGTTGACATTTTAGCGAACGGACACCACATGTTTGTGTATAAATATCAGCATCGGGAGGCAAAGCATTCGAGAACGTTACCACCTTCTTTGAAAGTCAGACGGCAATGTCAATAACATAACCTATCCTGTGATTCCGAGAGTGAAACTAGATAATCCGTAATTAAATACGCTGAATAGTGTTGGTAGGAGTCACCTTAATTCACGGTTCGAATATTAAGGTAGACGGTCAAACCCATGTAGAACTTCATCAATTCCTATAGTGTCAAACTTTCTACAGCAGGTCTAACCTTTCGAGCAGCCTATCACGCTGTAGGGAGTGTCTTGGTTAGTGTTGGCGGAATAAAATTAGTAGAGATTTTAGAAGACGGACCACTTTATTTTCATGTATGAATGGCAAAATCGGAAGTCAAACCCCGTGAGATCGTTACGACCTTCCTTGAGAACCTAACGGCTAACTCAGGAGCACCACCTGTCCTAAGATTCCGAGTGTCAAACAAGATACTCCGGGTGTAAATCCGCTGAACAGTATTAGCAAACGACACCTTAGTTCATAGCTTTAATACCACAGTAGAGCGTTAATACGTTTGAGAACGTTACCAGTTGGTACAAAGTTACATGCATAACTGAACACCATACCATCCGAAGGCCTAACCTGCTGTACCAAGAGCTCAACATGGTATTCAGAGGAACAAATAAGCATACATTATAGTGACACTATCATAATTTTATGTATGTGTTTGAATGGTCGATGGTCAAACCGATCGAGAACGTTTCCAACCTCTTTGTGACACGAACGGCTAGGTCAATATTATCACCATCCTGTCATTCTGAGAGGCCAACCAGAGGTTCCGTGGGTATATCCGCTGAATATTATTGGCAATCCACATGCTAATTCACGATATGAAATTAAAGCAGAGAGTAAAGCCGTAGGAGAACATAACCAATTGGTATATGCCATTAATTTTACCCGACACCTTCCCTTCCGAGAACCCAACGCGCTGTTGCGATTGTCTTGCTTAGTTTTCACAGGAGGAAATGAGTAGGCATTTTAGCAGGCAGACACCTTATTTTAATGTATGAATTGGAGGATCGAGTGGCAAAGCTTGCGAGAACGTTGCCACCTTCTGAGAGTCGGACTTCCATTAAATATCTACACCTATCCTATGTTTCCGAGGATCAAACCAGGTATTCCGGTAGTAAATACATTGAACAGTATTGGCAATAGATAAATAAATTTGGGGAATGAATGTTAATATAGAGCGTCACAGACTGTGGAAGTGCACTAATTGCTACAAAATCAAACGTTTTATCGAATACCTCAACGTCTGAGAAGCTAACCCGCCTTATCGACAGTATTGCTACGTGTTTAGGGATACATATTAGTAAACATTTTATTGTCGGGGACGTTGATTTCATTATGAATAAGAAGGTCTAGCGTCTAACCTTTCGAGAAAGTTGCCATATTCTGTGTGAGTCGAACGGCTAAGTCAGTAGTTTCACCTATCCTGTGATTTCGAGAATCAAACCAGGTATTCCATGTGTAAATCCGCGGAACAATATTGGCAATAGATACCTTAATTCGCGGAGTGAATATTGAAATAGAGAATCACACCGTGTTGGATGGTTACTAATTTCTATAAAGTCAAACGTTCTACCGAATGCCTTACCCTTCGAGAACCTCTCCCGCTGCATCGAGAGTGTAACTTCTTGTTCAGAGCATCAAATTAGAAAATATGTTAGTGACAGGGGCCTTAATTTCATTACGGTAAGAAGGCCGAGGAACAAAGCGTTCATGAACGTTACCAAAATCATTGAGAGTTGGACGGTTAAGTCTATTGCTTCACCTACCCTGTGATTCCGAGAGTAAGCAATCCGCGACTAAACTTGCTGCGCAGTATTGGAGTTAGACACGCCATTTCACCATATGAATATTAAGGTAGTGAGTCCAGCAGTTAGTGAACATTACAAATTGGAATATGGTCAATGACTTACGGAAACCCCTACCGTCCAAGAACATAAACCTCTGCAGCCAGAGTATAACGTCGTGTTCCAAGATGAAAAGTGAAATTCGATTTTTTGACGGGCAACCTAGTTTCATGTATTAATAAGAGGAGCGATAGTCAAAACGTGCGAGATATTTACCACCATATTCAAGAATCGATCGGTTAAATGAAAAGCTCCACCTATCCTGCTATTCCGATAGACAAACCTTGAATTCCGGGAGACAATCCAGAGTAGACTATAGGCGGTGGACATCGTAACTCACGGTTTGAATATTAGGCTACAGAGTCTAACCTTCGCAGAACGTTACCAATTGCTATAGTGTCAAAAGCTTTTCCGAAGACCTTACCATCCGAGAACCTAACCCGCGGTATCGGGAGTACAACTTCGTATTCAGAAATACAAATTCGTATACATTTTAGTGGCGGGCACATTAATATCGTGTAGGAATTCGAAGATCTACTGTCTATCTGATCGAAATCGTTTCCACCTTCTTTGAGTGTCAAACGGCTGAGTCAATAGCTTCACATATTTTTGTGATTCCGAGAGTCAAACCGTGTATTCCAGGGGTACATCCGCTGAACGCTATTAACAATAGACACTTTAATTCACGGTATGAGTATCCAATTAGAACGTAAAACCGTTTGAGAACATTACCAATTGGCATAAGGGCATTCTATTTATCTGATAACTTACCTTCAGAGAACATAATCCGCTGTATCGAGGGTATAGCTTCGTGTGCAGGAATACAAATTAGTAGACATATTTGTGACGGGCACCTTAACACTTCCAGATACAGTTTGACTCTATAGCATTAGGTAACGTTCTAGAACGGAATGACGGTCTGCTTCATTATATATCATTTATTGGCCAGAACCACAGGATGCGTGAAGCATCTGCCTTAAGAGTTCGACACTCAAAGAAGGTGGAATCGTTCTCGAGCGGATTGTCTCCTGATTTTGTAATTCATACATGAAGCTATGGTATTAATAAAATGTATACATATGTGTTTCGCTCGACACGAGGTTATACTATCGATACGGCGGGACAGCTTCACGGAAGGGAAGGCTTTCGGTAACCGGTTTGACACTATGGGAGTAGGTAATGTTCTGCCACGGTTTGAGGATCAGCTTTAGAATTCATGCCGTGAATAAAGATGTCCGCTGCCAGTACTATACAGTGGATTGTCTCCCAGAATACCTTGTTTGACCTTTGGAATAACAGGGTAGGTGCAGCTATTGATCTAGGGGTACGGAAGGGGGAAGGAGGTGGTAACATTGTAGAACGATTTGACGGTCGCTTTTCTAATTCGTGCATAAAATTAAGGTGTACGTCACTAAAATGCGTACTAATTTGTCTCCTTGGACACGAAAATATTATCTCCATACAGTGAGATGTTTTCTCGGAAGGTAAGGCCTTCGGTAAAAAGAGTGACTCTATACCAATTGATAATGATCTCCGACAGATTGACTCTCTACTTTAATGTTCATACCGTGAATTATGATGTCAATTGCCTATATAAGTTAGCAGATATATTCCCGCAATGACTGGTTTGATTCTCGTCAGCACAGGATAGGTGAAGCTATTGATTTAGACGTTCCACACTCAAAGAAGTTCGTGCCGTTCTCAAACCGATTAACACGTGACCTTCTATTTCATACATGAAACTAAGGCGCCCGTCACTCAAATGATTACTAATTTCTTTCTATGAACACGAGGTTATACTCTCGATACAGCGGGTCAGTTTCTTCGGAGGGTAGGGCCTTCGGTAAAGCGTTTGACTTTGCAGCAATTGGTAACGTTCTACAATGGTTTGGAGCCCTCCTTTAATATGCATACCGTGAACTGACGTGTCTATTGCCAATACTGTAGAGGGCAATTAAATAGCCGGGCATATCTGGTTTGACGTTCGGAGTTACAGTATACAATACTTAGCCGTTCATCTCTCACTGAAGGTTGTAACGTCCTGGAACGGTATGACCATCGATCTTGTAATTCATTCATGGAGTTAAGGCACCCGTGACAGAAATGAGGAGTAATTTCTTTCTCTGAACATGAAGTTATATTCCCGATACAGCGGGTTATTTTTTCGGAGGGTAAGTTCTTCGGTAAAACGTTTCAGATAGTAGCAATTGGTTTCCTTCACAAACGGCTTGACCCTCTAATTTATTATTCAAACTGTGAATAAAGGTGTCTGTTGCCAATACTCTTCAGCGGATTTACTCTCGGAATACCTGATTTGACTCTACAAATCACAGGATGGCTGAAGCAGTTGACTTGAGCGTTCGTCTCGCACACATGGTGGTAAAGTTGTCGCACGGTTTGACCCTAGATCTTCTAATCCATACACGAAGATTACGTGCCCATGACTCAAATGCATAATAATTTCTTTTTCAGAACACGAAGTTATACTCTCGCTGCAGCGAGTGAGGATCTTCGAAGGTAAGGCCTTCGGCAAAACGTTTGACTCTATCCGAATAGGCAACGATCTACATCGATTTGTCTCTGGGCCATAGTATTGATACCGTGAGTTAAGGTCTATTGGCAACTATGTTCAGCGGATTCACTCACAGTATCCCTGGCTTGTCCTTTGTACTCACGGGATATATGACGCTATTGACTTAGCCGTACGTCTCTAGCAGAAGGTGGGAACATTTTCCAGCGGTTTGACGTTCTACTTTAATATTCAAACCATGACTCAGGTGTCTCTTCCTAACACAGTTCAGCGGAGTTACGTCCGAAATACCTGGTATTACTCTTGGAATCACAGTACAGGTGAAGCTATTGACTAAGACGTACGACCCTCGAAGATTGTGGTGACATTCTCGAACCATTTGATAATCGATCTTCTAATTCATACATGAAATTAAGCCGCCCGTCACTAAAATGCATACTAGTTTGCTTCCCTGAACACGAAGATATAGTATCCAAACAGCGCGACAGCTTATCGGATACTAAGACCTTCGGTAAAATGTTCGACTATATAGCAGTAGGGAACGTTTTTCAACGTTTTCACTTTGTACACTAGTATTCGTGCCGTAAATTAATATGTCTATTGCTAAGACTGTTCTGCTGCTTTACTCCCGGAGTACCAGGTATGGCTCTGCGAATCACAGTGTACGTGAAGCAATTGACATACCCTTTCGAACCTCAAATAGGGAGGTAACGTTCTCGAACTGTTTGGTGCCTTTATCTTCTTATTCATACCTGAAATTTAGGTGCGCGACACTAGGATGAATGCTAGTTTGATTCCCTGAACGCGTAGTGATGCCCTCGATACAGCAGGTGAGGATCGTGGGAAGTAATGCTCCTGGTATAAAGCTTGACTCTCTACCAATAGGTAAACTTCTACATCAGTTTGACTCTGTACGTTGCGAATACTAGTGCTAATACTGCTCTTACTCCCGGAATTCCTGGTTTGAATCTCGGAATCCCAGGATACGTGAAGCTATTAACTTAGCCGTTCGAATCCCAAAGAAGGTGGTAACACTCTTTCGTGGTTTGACTATCGATTTTGCTATTCAGACATGAAATTACTGTCTCCGTCTACTAAAGTGTCTATCAATTTGATTCCGTGCGCACTAAGCAAGACACTCGCTACAAGGGATTATGTTCTCGGAAGGTAAGGTACTCGATAAAAAGGATCACTTTATAGCATTTGGTAATGCCACCCGATTGCTTCCCTCTCTACTTTGGCATTCAAACCGTGAACTAAGGTGTCCATTGCCAGCAATGTTCACCGGATCCTCCTCCAGAATACCTGATATGTTTCTCGGAACCTCTGGGTAGGTGAAGCTATTCGCTTTGCCGTTCGTCTCTCACAGCAGGAGACAACGTTCTAGAGCGGCTTGACACTCGAGCCTGTTGTTCATAATGAAATTAACGTGCCCGTCATTATAGTGTTTACTAATTTCTTCGACTGAACACGAAGTAATACTCTCGATATGACAGGTTAGCGTCTCCGAATGTTGGGCTATCGGTAAAATGTTTGACTCTATACCAGTAGGTAACGTTCTACAACGATTTGACTGTCTGCTTTAATACTCAAACCGTGAGTTAATGTGTCTATTGCCAATGCTGTTTAGCGGATTTACTTCCGGAATACCTGCTTTGGTTCTCGGCATCGAAGGGTGGGTGAAGCTATTGACTTAGTCGGTCGTCTCTCACAGAAGGTGGCATCGTTCTCGAGAGGTTTTCCTCTCGATCATCTAATACCTACATGAAGTTAAGGTGCCGGTTACTGAATGGAATACTAATTTCTTTCTGTGAACACGGACATATACTCCCGATGAAGCCGATGAGTTTCGCGCTGGGTAAGGCCCCCAGTCAAACGATCGATATTATACCAATTGGTAACGCTCGCAAGCGGTTTGAAGCTTTACTTTTTTATTCAAACCGTGAACGTAGGTGTCTATTGGCAAAGTTATTCAGCGAACATACTCCCAGAATGCCTGGTTTGACTCTCCGAATCACAGGGTATGTGAAGCTATTGACGTAGCTGTTCGTCTGTCACAGACGATTGCAACGTTCTCGCACGGGTTGGCACTCGATCTTCTAATTCATAAATGAGGATATGGCAACCGTCACTGAAATGGATACTAATTTCATTCTCAGAACACGGAGGTATAACCTCGATGAAGCCGCTCATGTTCGTGGAATATAAGGCAATCTGTAAATCGTTTGACATTATACCAATTGGTAACGTTCTATAACGGTTTGACCATCCATTTTAATATTTAAACCGTGAATTAAAGAGTGAATTGTCAGTATTGTCCAGCGGATTTACACCCGGGATACCTGCGTTAGCTTCAGAATCCCAGGATAGGTGAAGCTGTTGACTTAGCAGTGCGACTCCTACAGACGGCTGCAACGTTGTCCAGCGGATTGACACTCGATCTTCTAATTTATACATGAAGTAATGTGCTGGTCACTGAAATGAAGACTCATTTCTAGTTCGGAAGACGAAGTTATGCTCCAGATAATGCCGCTGATGATCGCGAAAGGTAAGGCCTTCAGTAAAACGTTTGACTTTATACCAATTGGGATCGCACTCCAATGGATTGATGCTCTACTTTAATGTTCAAGCCGATACCCTCGGAATGGCAGCACAGGTGTATCCATTGATTTAGTAGTTGGAGTCTTGAAGAATGTGGTAACGAACTCGCACCGCTTGTCTCTCGATCGTCATAATCATACATGAAAATAAGGTGTCCGTCTGCCAAAATGCCTACTAATTTTTTCCGATGAACTCTGAAGAAGCCAATCACTACAGGCGTTCTCGGAAGGTAAGGCCGTCGGTAAACAGTTTGACTCTATACCAATTCGTGATGTTATACAACGGTTTGACTCTTCACTTTATTTATACCTGGAAGTATGGTGTAAAGATCCCATACTGTAAAGCAGATTTTCTTCCGGAGTTCTTGGTTTGACTTTCAGAATCATTATACGGGAGTAAATGCGCAGTACAGTATTGGCAATAGACACTTTAGTTCACGGCTTCAATATTAAAGCAGGCCGTCAAGCCGTCGTGGATCGTTACCAATTAGTATAAAGTCATTCTACTTACCGAATACGTAACTATCCGAGAAGCTACCCCGCTGGATCCAGAGCAATATTTCGTGTTCGGTGTAGCAAATTGGTATGCATTTTAGTGACGAGCGCCATCGTTTCAAGTAAGAATTGGAAGATCGTGTGTCAAACCGTCCCAGAATGTTACCACCATCTTGGAGAATCGCACAGCTAAGTCAACAGCGTCATCTATCCTGTGAATCCGAGAGTCAAGACAGACATTCCGGGAGTAAGGCCTCTAAAAACTATCAGCAATAGACAAATCATTCCGCGGTATGTATGGTAAAGTAGCGAGTCAATCCCTCGGAGATCACTACCAATTGGTATTAGGCCCTATTCCCGAATACTTTTCCTTCTGTGAACATAACCCGCTGTATAGGGTGTATATCTTCGCGTTCAGAGAAGCAAATTAGTATACATTTTAATTACGGGCACCTTACTCATATTTATGAATCAAAAAATCATGACTCAAACTTTTGGAGAACGTTACCACCTTCTATACGTGTCGAACGGCTTTGTTAACGGCTCCGCCTATCCTGTGAATCTAAGAGTCAAACCAGGTA
>NW_027471542.1:0-23980 GCF_051020765.1 Lasioglossum baleicum
GGAAGCGCGCGACCGCGGACTGGCCGCGATTTTCTTCCACAGTTTCACCGCGGCTTCGTTTCTCGTCTCGCCTGTAAATCAAGCCACGACGAAAAAGTTGCATGCCCATGCTAATGTCCCACGATTGCACCGTGCTCGTAAAAATGTCACGCTCGTACCTCCGGCCGAACGATCTTTCCGCGAATCGCTCACGTCTCGCTTTAAACCAGTTTATAACGTTTTTCGGTTTCTTTTCCCCGCTTATCTCGCGTCTCGATCCGCAAGATTAACGCGGATATTCCGCGAGGAAGGAAGAAAAAAGGCCGCGTGGCGTCTCGATCGAGCGTCTTTTGTTCCGAGACGTTCTAATATAAAAGCTCGATTGGTCCTGCGGGTCGTAGCGACTTGGTCTCGCGGATTTTTCCTCGGCAGCCGAGTGGGCGTGCGTGGCTCGTCTACGATAGGTGGGATCACGGCAATGAGCTTAACAATGGCATTGCGGTACTGCTCGAATTTAATTTGAAAGCAGCCAGTCCCATTGTACGTGTACACGCAGACGTACGTATAAATAGACGGGGTCGGTGCGCGTGCCCACGCACCAGCTTTATGCCACCGAACATCCCCCTTTCTCTCTCTCTCTCTCTCTCTCTCTCTCTCTCTCTTTACCTTCCTCCTTTCAATCCTTTTCCTCTTCTCGCACCGAGTCGAATTTACATTTACAACCGCGCGCGCGCGCGCACGCGTGTCTTCTAGAAAAAGAGCATATAAATTCTCGTTAAACGCGATTCTCCAGGACTCCGGCGCTGTCGCGACGGTTTCATCCTCGCGTCGCGAATTTAACAGTAAACGTCGTCGCCGCGAACGGGTTAGGTGTTAGCGCGGCGAATGGTGGAAATGCAGATTTCTCGAATCTTTCCAGTCCGGGCAACGATTTTCGTCGAGAGTCGCGTTACTCGTCTCCGAGTTCGAGCAATAAATTTGAAATCGGGGACCGACGATAACGGATAAGAACGGAACGCGATGACAGGCGAGAGGCCTCGAAAGACGCGGTTCGGGGACGGCATTGTCGTGGAGGAACCGTTTTATTGCCGTTTGCGCCAGTCCAGAGGCGAGGATCTCGGCAGGCGAGGACATTGTTCGAACCTCTGGGAGACTCTCATGATTGTCGTGCTTTCCATTCTCGTAATAGTGGCCGTATTCAAATAACGTCGGTACACGTTTACGCATCGCGATCGTTGGGCAATCGGAAGAAAAAAGGGAAAAAAAGGAGGAAGCGACCTGCAGACGTTCGCGCAACTCCGCTCCACTTGACGTGCCGCGTTCGATCTTTCGCCGAATCGCTTCTTCCCGCTGTCCCGCGAATACGCGATTACGCGCGAATGCCGAGGTTCGGAAACGAGCGGCTGGAATTCGCGTTGCTTCCGAACAATGCGAGGAATCTGCCTCGACGAGAAGATTAAGCGATCGTCGGTGGAAAGTATTCTCTGTACTCTAGATACGAGGAGAATCCTAGAAGGCAACCCGAGAGACCACCACCGTCACACCTGCCTGGCGTCGCGATAAATCGGTTTGTTTCGCGTTGCCCTCGATCCCGACGTTATCGATCGCCGGAGCGTTAATTGTACGGAGCGTCTATGCAAATTACGGCGCAAATCCGCGGGAAAAAATCGAGCGATAGTCGGCGTTGAATTATTACGCAGATAGAGGAGACGCGGTGGCGAGGAATCGTTAATGGCGTGGCGCGGATCGGATCGGCAGCGGCGGCCAAGGTGGCGGCGGGAACGGCGCGACCGGTCGAAAAGAAAGAAAATAATGGAGCAGAGAGAGAGAGAGAGAGAGAGAGAGAGAGAGAGAGAGAGAGAGGAAGAGAGAGGGAAAGCGGAGGAAGGCCGGTGCTATTGGTTTCGCGCGACCGTTAACGGTCTTGTCGGTCTATTTCGATCGGCGTGGCCCCTGCAACAAAAATCGAGGCGCCTCGCCGCTGGCTTACCTGTTATCAATTAACTGTTAACGTTGCTGCACCCTCGGAACCGTAAGTGCTGCGTGCACTATCGAACCGGCCTGTTCTCTATGAATAATGTATCTCGGTTCGGGGAATTCGTGGCATTTAATCATTGAATCGTTAAGAGCGGACGGACGACCGACTTGCGGAGATTTATGCGGCACCCACCAATATTCCTGCACCGTCATGAGAATCCTCCGCCGCGCCTGATGACCTCCTTCGATTCGGTGTAACGCGACACGCGTTAAATGTCGCGTTACCCTGATAATCCTATCGATTGTTAAAAGGTCCTCGTTATACCGTCCTAAGGTATAAAGTCCGAGAAAACGCCACGTCGCATAAACTTTATTACGGATCGTTGCGTTGTTTAAGTGCTCGCCGTATACCGATCCATCCATACTCTCGTTCCTATTATTCGCTCAAAGTTTAGCCCGGTTACGATGGACGTTAAGCGAAAGAGAAAAGAAGCGGTAACGGGGAAAAGACTGCGAGGATAATAAACGATAAAATAAATTAACAGGTCGTAGCATTAATGATCCGGAAGGATCATTGCGAATGTTTATTACCTCGCGGCAGCTGTTAGCTCGAATACACGTGCGGTTAATAGCGCGGCGTATTTATAAAGGGAACGCAACAAGTTCGATCGCCGAACGGGGGAAGGCTTTGAATCGGTAAACACCGATCGTAACGGGGTAACGGCCGGACGAGATAATTATTTCGACAATGGCGCGCAACCCCGGCGACTTTTCGATCGGTACGCGTTACAACGCGCAACCGCGATTACGCAACGGCGCAACAGAGCTCGCGAGTCAAAAATTGCCGGTTTATCGCGATATTTGCCGCGTTACGCAAACGATCCGGCGATCTCTGGAAATCGAACGGTATCCCGCGCGCGACCACCCGGCCGGTAATTCCGCTCGCGCGAATGCCCGTCGAAATTCCGCGAATTTTCGCGTTAATCCAACGTCCGAGCGCGAGGTTATCTCGCTGGCGGCGGCGGATGGGCGCAGCCCCGCGCCAGTCCGGAGGCGCGTAAATTTATGAACGAGGAAACGCCGCGGATCGCGGCGGGAACATAGCTTTCGCGGTGTGTCTCCTCGCTTGAGCGGCAGAACGAACCGTTCGGTGATATAAGGACGAGCGTGGGCGACGCTTACTTTTCAAGCGGAATCGCAAGCGCGACTTCGGAACTGGTTCCGAGCGAATTAGACGGCCGCGGGAGACTCGCCGAGTGAAACGCGCGTCGCCGTTCGTGCGTTACGGAAAACGATCTATGGACCTATTCGTCATCCGCCTTTTTCTTCGCCTCCTCCGTACCTTATGGAGAACGGCCGACTTCTCCGACGCGTCTCGCGATACGTTATCGAATTCCCGCCGTTCGATTCTCGGTTGCGTTTCCTCCGCGTCTCGATCCCCTTTCGACATTCCTCGCCGGACGAGGGAGGCGATAAATTCCAGGATCGAATTATCATCGGAGATATTAACGGAGAGGACACCGGTCTCGCTTCTCGCCGGACGATAGTAGGGGATGGCAGCGACAGGAGTAGTACGAACCGAGATTTCATCGACCAGAGAAACCGATCGAGCAGCTCGGTAGCCGGGTAAGGGAGCCGACCAGCGAAACGTCTCAATCGATTTCAGGCTGGCGCGTTTTCCTCGCGCGATCTCCGCCCGATTCGCGCGACCACCGCTCCGAACGCGATCGGGCGGCTTCATAAATATTCAGAGGCGCCGGCAGAGGGAACGCGCGAACCCTCGTCGAGGCAAGGGGACGGGAACGGGCCGAGAACGGGCCGGGGAGGACAAACGGATTTACCTTATGCGTCATTCCATGACCTTGAAGCCGGGGGTAGCTGGCTGCACTTCCGGTCAACGGTTTCTCACTTTCCCACCTGTTCCGTTTTCCTGTGTTTCCTCCGATTTTTTCTCCCCCCTTTTTTCCCCTCGTGTTTGTTCAAACTCGTTTTTCCTCGTCGCTTTTTTCCCCTGCTTTTTTATTTTCCTCGATCACGCGTTCGTAACAGTTCGACGAGTTCACCACGGATCCACGAGAGAGAGAGAGAGAGAGAGGGAGAAAGAGAGATAGAGACAGAAGACGAGAGAGAGAGAGAGAGAGAGAGAGAGAGTGAGAGAGAGGAGAGGGAGGAAGAGAAGAAGAGGTAGAAGAGAAGGAAGAGGAAAAGCAGGAGGCACTCCGGTTTCAACAACGGCACACTATCCTCGCACTCGAGCACTCTTCTTCTTCCTCGTTCATCGATCCTGCGTGATCGCGGTTCTACGATTTATCCAGATCGAAACGTCCGATCGAACATCCTGACGGTGGATCTCTGGGAGGCTGAGGCGTCGTCGGGCTGTACCTCGTGGCGGCGACGGCGGCGGCGGCGGTGGCGGCGGCGGCGGCGTCGACCACGTGTTCGAGCGACAGATCGCGACGCGCTTGCCTCGCTTTCGATGCGCGTGTCACGCGGCGGCCGAGGTTGCTCGGCGCGCGGTAACGATCGTTATCCTAGATCCTGGAGGTCCCTCCGCCTCGTGGCTTCGTTGACTAGAGATCGCGTCCACCCCCGGTTGAAAGGAGATCGGAGGATCGGGCGCGGTGGCAGTTGGCAGGTGGCGTATAGGTCGGTGTATCCGGTGTTGGCTGTCTCGGAGATGTCTCGGAGGTGTCTCGGTGGTGTCCCGGCGGGGCGGTGGTGTGGTCGGTGGTGTGCCGCGTGGTGTTGTCCGATCGATCGCGTGGATCGCGTGTCGTGTCGACAGGACAGCCGAGTCCTGACTGCTGGTTCCTCGACCGAGAGAGCACGGAGAAACGGAAGGAGTGAACCACGTTGCTCAGCACCGTCCGGCGATCGTTTGGTGCTCCTTGTCCAGGTCCTCTCTCGAGGCGTGTGATATCCCCCCCGTCGGGCTGCCTCGTGGACGAAGCGGAATATCAGCGAGCGCTCTCGAGGAGATTCGTGAGACGCGACTCGCTGCGAGCCGTGGCTGGCCGAGGCGGGAAGAACGGGGAGAGCGGCGTGGCGTGGCGCGGTGCGGCGCGGCGCGGCGCGGCGCGGCGCGGTGAGGCGAGACGGTGCAGGAGACGCGGCGACGAGAGAGGGCTGTGTGTACACGGTGGTGAGTAAGCCGAGTGTATCGGTGAGTAAAGCTGCGTCGCGCGAGCGAGCCGCGAGAGGGACGGGAGCGCGGCGGCGGCGTGGTCGCGATCGGCGAACAGAGCGACGGTGAAACGACCACGGCGGGCACGGCAGGGGAGAAAAAGGTGATCGGCGGGAAGAGAGAGAGAAAGAGAGGAAAGTAGACCAAGCAGGCGGCCGGAGAGAGAGGGCGGACCGGTGGCTAGAGAGGGACGGGATGCTCGCGAGGAGAGAAGCACGTACACGAAGAGAATGGTACCGTGGTGGACTGGGCGGGAGACTGAACCCGTAGGTTGGCGGGTAGGTTGGTAAGTAGGTAGGTAGGTAGGTAGGTGAACCACGAGGAACACACGGTGGAGGTTCGGTTGTGTCGTTGGGTGTCGTTGGGTAGTCTGGGTGGATCGTCGGTGCGCCGCGAGTAGGATAGCGAGGAGCTCCCTGCGTGTTAACCGTGAGAGACGTCGGGAAGGTAAGTGCTCTCCTCTCTTTCAGCCACGGAGTAGCACCACGCCGGCACGCGACCTGCCCTCTCCCACCCCGTCTCTTCCTCTCTCTCCCTCTCTCCCTCTTCTTATACTTCTTCTTCTTCTTCTTCTTCTTTCTTCTTCTTCTTCTTCTTCTTCTTCTTCTTCTTCTTTCTTCTTCTTCTTCTTCTTCTTCTCTTCTCCTCCTCCTCCTCCTCCTCCTCCTCCTCCTCCTCCTCCTCCTCCTCCTCCTCCTCCTCCTCCTCCTCCTCCTCCTCCTCCTCCTCCTCCTCCTCCTCCTCCTCCTCCTCCTCCTCCTCCTCCTCCTCCTCCTCCTCCTCTTCTTCCTCCTTTTGCTATAGCGGCAGCGGTCTCTCCTTCTAACGCTGCTCGCGAGATCTGCTTCCTCTACTGCTGGTAGGTTCCTCCTCGACGTTCTCTCCTTCCCTCTCTTTGCTCCGTGCCGCGAAGGGATTACCGCGAGAGCAACGGAGACGTTTTATCCTCGGCTAGACCGGCGGTGTTGGTGCACCACTCCTACCAGGTGGACACCGACACACCGGAATCCTCCCACCAGCCGCTAGCGCGTATACCGTCGAGAGGAGAGAGAGAGAGAGAGAGTGAGAGAGAGAGAGAGAGAGAGAGAGAGAGAGAGAGAGAGAGAGGAGCCCGGGTGTAACGCTCGCTATCTCTTCTCTGTCGTTAATCGCGATGTAACCTCTCGGCCGACTAATTCACCTTTGTAACTGTACCGACACCCACCGAGAGATCGCTTCGCGCACCGATTCGCTCCTCGTTTTTCCTTCGTTTCTCGGAAAACACTCGATCCGCGTCTCCCGAGACGTTCGATCCTATCCGGGGCAAACGGCGCGAGGAACGGAAACGTCGCGGAAATGCTAATATTCCCGGTGCTCCGATTTGTCCTCCACAGTCATCGCTCGGGTATTCGTCCGACCCGGTTGCCGCACGTGTGCCTTTGTTTCGATTTTATCGACCGACCAGTTCGTCGTTTAGATCGTTTCAGTAGTGCGTCAACGTTTCCACCTCCCGGTCGCGACCCTCTCCTCCTCCAGGGACCAGGGGCCAGTTCCCACCAAGCGCCTTCCACGTTCCATCGTCCTTTTCTTCCTTTTCTTCCTTTGCCTCTGCCAGCCACTAATTCACCTCGGTAACTGTACGATTGCCCCACCAGCCAGCCCTTGGCTGCCGGTTCTCGGGTCCCCGCGATGACGGTCCGGTTGTCCTAGGACCGGGCCAGTTCGTTACGGTTTCGTTCACGGCCCCCTACCATCTCTCATCTTTCACGGCTCCTTTCGATTCGTCTTGCGTGGATCACGGCTCCGACTCGGTGCTCGCGATATTCCCATCGATCGATCGTCGTCCAAACTTTTTCTTTTCGTGAAAGTCACGCTGATGACCGATGCTTCGGATTAATTTTCCGTTACGTTTGGGGAAACGACGAATTTCCTTTTTCCCTCTCTCTCTCTCTCTCTCTCTCTCTCTCTCTCTCTCTCTCTCTCTCTCTCTCTCCCTCTCCCTCCCTCTCTCTCTCTCTCTCTCGTCGGACCAGCGACTGTTAATTTGACACGGTGTGCCTCTCTAGGTAGCAGGAAGTGGTAAGGTAGTGGCGCGTAATGTCTGGGTCACCGATTTAGCTTACGGGATTTTCGGGCTGTCGTTGAACCACGAGCGACGAACGCCAGTCCGTTGGCCATCGCTCGTTCGAGAATAGCGAGTGGAATCGAATGCCATTTTAGCGGCTGGAACACGCGCCATTAAGACCGGAGCGACGCTTCGTGTGTCGGCATCGAAACGCGAAACGCCGTTTTAATTAGCCGAGCTGCAAGGTGGATCGGTCGATGATCGTTGCATCGCGCAAATTACTCATCCTTGCGTCGCCATATTTGGCGGAAACTTTATCCAAGTTCTGGCTTTCTGGGTCAATCTCTGGTTAGCTTCTTAGCTTTAGGTTGCTCGAGACGCCCGAGAAACTAAGCACGACGAGTAAATCGAGGAGGCAGTGTAGGTATATACGCCTCGAGACCTTAGATCATCGGATCCTCGTGGATCTGCTCGCTCCGCCTTGTTGCGCAACCATCACCGCCGTCGGTGATCTCGGGCACAGCAGTCCTGACACAGTTACCTGGTCAGAACGTTACGGCCAGATTAAAGAAATGAAAAAAGAAGCCGAGAAACGTGAGCCACTCTCGAAGACCCTTCTCTCTCCTCCGCGTCGCCGTTTCACGGCTTTTTTGCGACCTTTCCTTCACCGAACCAGACAACACTCTTTCTCCCGAACCTTCCTTCGATTCCTCCTCCGCTTCGGATCCGTCTTAGATTTTCCCGCGGTTATCTCTCAGCTTCGTGTCGTCGAATCGCGCGAGCTTCGATCCTCGATCGAACGCGACCAAGGGCCCGAAATGGAGGATCTCTCGGTGTCGATCGTGATATTTCGGAATGAGAAAGGTGGGTCGGAATTCGCGACCACGTCGCGACGGATTCTTCCCTCTCGCATTCTATTCTGTACGATGACACTTCCCGCGGGGTTGACGCGACACGGGACACGCGCGTGCACGCGGTGAGAACCCGTCATTAGACGCCTACGCGCGCGAATATCGGCGGGGACGGCGCGAACTGCTCGCGACACGCCGATGTCGCGACGCGAGGCCCACGATGGACGGAACCGAGGCGGCTCCGTGGTTCACGCGCGTCCCTGGCGACGCCGAGCGCCGGAAACAGGCTCGGATGCCACTCGGAGACAACAAGAATCGTTTTTCTCCTCTTGCTTCGTTTCTAAACGACCAACGAGCAGCGTGTCCTCGGGGTAGTACCGATCCTCTTCGCTCGAACGATATAAATAGCCACGGAGACGCGATAAACGAGTGTTTTCGCATCGCCGCGAGTAGACACCGCTTTCCACTGTTTTTACCATGAAGAGGGGGGGGGGGGGGAATTGGAAAAGGAGAGCGACGTGTTTACGAATTAAATCCCATTTCACCGATTTTCTCTCACCGGAAGAATCTCGCGGTCGCACCGGCCGATCGTAGCCAAGTAGAGTAACAACACCCCGGAGCGACATTACAAATTCTAATGAAACGGCGCGGTAATTGGGTCAGTAAGGTGCCGAACAGTCAGAGGTATTTCCCGCGCGAGCTGCTCCGAGGCATCGCGGGGCCCGATCGGGGCCTGAAATCCCCGGTATTGCCAATCGAGATATCGTAATGCCTCCTCGGGTTCCATCATCGATGCGTCCGAGATCCTCTTTATAGCCGATCCTCGAATCCCGCCCGCAGTGTTCTTGCGCTTTCCGCCGCAGCTTGCGCGAACGCTCGCTCTAAATCTTCCTTTAACGGCGTCGTTGGTTAACCGTCCCGACGTCGATCCGGTCCAGCTCTGGGACCCAGGTCCGGCCGCGGATCCTACGGGTCGTTGCGAAAACATCTCGCCGCGAGTAGCGAGGAGGAAACCGCGAATCGGGAGAAAAAGGTATATCCAGACCAAAGCACTCGCGAGACGCGAACGAAGGCGGCGAGTGGGATTTTCGGCGGTCCGAGAGATCGACGACTCGGACGCGTGGCGTCGACGTTCGAACCGCGGCGGCGGCGATGTCGTCGACGTACGACGGAAGGGGCAAAACGATAATCGTTCTCGCTCGATTGGTCAGCGCGAGGCTAGATTGGCAGTGGGAGGAGCTGCTGGCACCTATGCAAGCGCATATGGATGCGCGTAATGTATGCCTACGTAGCTGTCAGCGAAACGAACTACCAGCGGCGCGGACGCGTGTGCCCGCACGCGCTGCACCGACGTTGCGTTCCCTCGAAAACATCCGCGATACCGATCTCCAACCGACTCGGAGAAAAATGAATCACCGGTTCTTACGCTCCTTCCGTCTCTCTCGCTCTCCCGACCTCACGCTCCTTCTCCCTCTCTCTCCCTCGCTCGCTCGAGTTTCCGCGCGCGAGCGCGTTCCTGTCTTTACGGTATAATATTAAAACGCGGATGCACGCGAGTATGAATATGGATCGAGGGATATATATATATATATATATCTTTGCAGCGAAGAAAAAGACGGGGAAAAAGCAACTTCGTTTTATAGTCGCTCGACACTCGTTTCTTCGCTCCGAGGAAGCGTCCCGGATTGGCGTTTCGGGTTTAAGGAACGACGGAGTGGAAGGGAAAAGGGAGAAGGCGCGTCTGGATGGATTCGGCGGAGTAACGGAATTAGCATCGCGGCCGATTAACGCAATTAACGATAACGGGATCGGGCAGATAGCCAGAGGCTGGTGTCCGGGAAAAAATTCATTACGTGCACGAGGCGTTACGTGGACGCAGCGGCGCGCTTTCGTGCTTACGCGCGAGCGCATGCACGCGCGTGCATGCATGTACCCGCACTTCTGGTGGCGGAATGATAGATCAAGCGGCTTGATACCGATCTCGGGCCGAGAAAGGGTCCGGAACCCGGTGCACGCCGCTCCACCGCCTCGCCGAACCTTTCTCCCGCTCTCCTGAACGATATTTCAATGTAACGCTTGATACCTTATCAATTACCCGTACCTTTCCCGCGTTACGTCACGCGAATTTGCCAGATTTTTCGCCCGATCGCCGCTTCGTGCTCGCGATAAATCTCCCCGATCTTCTCCCCCCATTTTTCCCTTCCTCCGCCAGACGCTCTTCGTTAGCCATAATTCAGCGATTGATGAATGTTCCGCCGGTAATACTTCGTCTTTGATTTATCGCGGCTTTACGTTGAAATTCCTCCTTATCGAATAACGCCATTCAAATTCGGCGAACGCGCGTCGTCTCGGGATTCCGATCCCGACGATTCATCCGATCGGAGGATCCCTCGCCAACTTGCACTCGCGGGTTTCGCGCGAGTTTCGCCACGGGGACCGCGCGATCGGCCGCGGAGGACGACATAGCCAGTCCAACACGTTGCACGCCGCTGCGGTGTAGATTTACATATAAAACGGTATTGTTTTTCCTACGGAATAGGGCGCGTCTCCGGTTTCGCATTTTACACCGGCGACCGGGTACGTCGCGAGGCCGCAACGGTACCTGATATACGCCCGATATAACGTGTACCGTGCGATCTATCGGTTTCGTAACGTCGCGAGTCGATAGCCGCACGAAAGTATGTCGTGGCGAACCTTTGGATGCCGGCAGATCGAACGGCTTCCTCGCGTTTTCCAGCCAAAGCCGATCCCGATCCCGATCTCGATTCCGTTCTCGACTCGTCCTCGCCGACGCTTCACCTGTCCTCGAGTTTCGCGCAAACTTGATTACCGCTCGCTGCGCGAATTAAGTTCGGAGCAAAAAGGAAAGAACCGAGGAGGGAGAGAAAAAACTGATCGAGCTATGAGTCTGCGAATTTCTCGGTCCGGCTGATCGGTCGTGGAGAGGAAGCACGTTTTTCATTCGCGAAACGCGACTTGCCACTCGGGCGTGATCCTCGAGAACTCGGGGATTGATGTCGCAATCGGTATCCACCCACCTCACGCATGCCTAATCCGCCGATCGCGTTCGGTAATAATCTCTCTTTTATTCCCGATCATAATTGGGCCACGGGCTGCCTCTCGAGCCTTTCTCTCGGTCGAAGAATTTTAATTAGTCCGCCACGGACATGTAAACTCCGGCCGGCGATCGGCCAGCGTCGATTCTCTAATCGTCGGATGAGTTTATACTTCTTCGAACCTGCGCGGTACACGCGGCTAGCCTCGGAGCCGGCGCTCTAATTAATTTCGAACCTCGTCGATGCCCGAACCACGAGTGTCGGAATATCCCGAGTTATCGCTGCCATTACCGTTATTAATCCTCGATCGACCACCCCGGCTCTGGATCGTTACCTCGGCCGATTTTTCTCCGCTCTATCCTTTCTACTTTTCACCCAGGCCGATCTCGCCGCTACCGAACGCGTTTTCCGTCGCGACCGTAATATATAGCGCGTACCGACCGCCGCGCGATTTTCCTGGGCGAGAATAAATCGTATTTTCGCACTTCTTCGCTTTCTATCCGGCTAACCGTCTAAGCGTTCGCTCCGGCGAATCGTTAAACTGGCTAGACGCCCGGTATCGGGTCTAATTTCCATTCGATATGCTCGAATAACACCGGGTCCGTAAAATCCCGACGTTTACGTTCGCGCGAGCCGGGCTATCGGGTACGAGCGGATTAAAGCCCGGCGGGATGGATTTATCGTTCGGTTCGGTTCGATTTTCACCGATGACCGACGTTTACGAGGAATCCGGACAATTCAGCGGACCGGGGCGGAGAGAGGCGAGAAATCCGTCGTTTTCGTAGTTACGTAAAGAGACGTAGGCCGGGGGAACTTCCTAGCCGAGGGAATTATGTTCGCTCGGATCGATCGGCAGAAGAAGAAACGGACAAAACGTGTTTCGCGGTGTCTTTGGACGGTTGAGTAACCGTGGAGCTAGCGAGAAAAACCGCATCGCTTCCGAGGGATCGCGAAAGAGTCTTCTTTTTCGTCGGCTCTCAGTCGGGGATTGCCCACCACGTGTCTAATCTCCTTCGCGTCCGCGTCCGCGTCCGCGTCCGCGTCGCGACGCGTTCGCCGATTACGCTTCTCCTTTCGCCCGATCTTTTTCGTATCCAGCTAGGTTAACTGGGCCAATCGAGCCGGGTTTCTCTCTTCTCGACCGGCTTCCTTCTTCCTCTCCTTTCGGCTGTTGGCGTGTCTAGATGTGCCGCGTCGATTACGAATCGACCGTAATTATTGCGATATTGGATCGCTCGCGGCCGATCCGCTGGCCGGGGATGACGTCATCGTCGGTCACGCTGCCGCCGATCTATTATTTCCGTCGATCACCGCGGCACGTCGTAGACGACAATTGCTTCTAAATCTTCTTATCGAGCCTCCGATTAGGAAAGGCTCGAGCCTCGAGACCGCGGCGCTCGGCTCGCGGGGCATCCACGATTTCATTAATAACCATCCGAGAGGGCCATTTAACCGCTAAGACGTATTTATTACCGCTGGAATGTTAATAAGCGGCTTAGGCACAATATATTCTTTTCCTATTTTTCTTCTCCCCGTGCGGCCGGCAATTATTTCCCTGGCGCGCCAACTATCTTCGGTTAGACCGAGAGTTATCCGCGAGAAGCGAGCGTGGCTCGAGCTGCGCGAAGAATGTTAATCTTAAAGTAATTCGGGACGACCGATTACGCAAAGTACACCGAACGACGAGTTGCCGGTAATTACCGAGTCCCACCTCGTCGATCTTATTTCGTCGTCGACGACGACGACGACGACGTCGCGCCTAGATCGGCCCCCGTGGGCACGCGTCATTGTCTGGACGGACGCGCGTCGCGTCGCAACTCGTCGACGTCTCGCTATCTCGAGCGAATGGAGCCATTATCTGAGAGCTTAATAGCCGGTTAAACGAGGATCGAACGACGCCCGGCGACCATTATCCTCGCGTAGGTCTCGGTTTCATGAATCGAAATGGTTGCAACGAGAAACGTGACGCGTCGGATAGACCTCTGGAAAGTTCATTCAGCGAGTTTTACGCGCTCCGAAATGGCTGGAGCTTGGAGCGCCGGAAGCGGAATGGAAGAGCGGCCGGCGACGGAGGATCCGAGGTGGCGCGAAAAATGGATTCGCGCGGTGATTGGCGGCGATGAGAGAAGGCCGCTTTAGGAAGGTGATACCGAGCGGTAATTCGCGGCGTTTTGTTCTCGGTCATTATACGCTTACACGCGCAATCGAGCACATCGACGACCGTGTATGGGCTCGGAGCGAACCGGCGGAGAATGTGTGCGCGCGCGGCACACGAGCACGGCCGAGCGAGCATTACACGCGGCGTGTCCCGGGTTGCTTCATTCCATTCGCGATATTCCACATTCTTCCCACACGTGTAAGAACACATCGGTAGGTACACGGTGCCTCAGATGCCTGTTGCTGATACGAACTCTCGGCTTGCCGCCACTACCGTGCCGCGCCATTTATGGGCCAAGGGAACATCCGAACCGTTTACGGGACAGCGGGAGAATCCTCGGTTTTTCTGCCGTGGGAAGCGTTGTCCTGCAACCGAGGGGATCGCTGTTCCGAGGCTGTCCTACCGAGGAACCGGCCGCGTCTAATTACCCTCTCCGACCGTGCACCAGGTGCAGAGGTTAACGCGTAAACGCGCAGCCGGTTGTCGCTAATGAAGAGAGACGGACGGAGCGGTGTAGACGGAGGAGCGAGCGAGCGATCGTGGAAGAAACGGGGCCCTAGGAAGATCGGTGAACGAACGCGGCACACGGCAGGGCGCAGCAGCATCGTCTACCATGTTTCTCAATGGGCGCTAAATGTCTGACACCGAGAGTACGGCTCCCCTCCTCCTCGTGGGAGGTGGAACAGACGCGTGAGATACGGTTCAGCGTTCTCATAGCTCTCTTCTTGAATCGAGAGACGTGGGCGCGAGAAAAGGGTTTATCGCCGCGCCGATGTACCGATGCGCCCGAGCTATCGCGTAATTAATTCCACCAGGGAAGACACGCGTGCGAATGTTCGCTGGTTCGCATGATCGATGCGTCTGTCCGGCGTGTCGCGGGCGTCGTCTCGTCCTTGCTTTCGAATAACGCGCCTGGTCTGGAATCGGAATCGCCGCGCGGAGAAACGAGCGGCGATCGGTTCCCTGGAAGATGCGAAATTTCCGATGGAGGCAAGAAAGCTGGGGGGAACGCAGGTGTGCCAGTGCGAAAGCGGTGACCCATTATCCCAGCTGCGAGGGCAGTCGCTACCAGGGATCGTCCCAGTCGGCTCGCTCGGGAATGCCTCGATACGCCTTAACAGGATAAACAGATGTACTCGTAAATAAGTTCCCCCGTGTGGTTATGCTCTTTCGCGGTTGCCTTCGATACTTCCACGCCGATCCCCCTCTTAATTACCCGGCCTAGGAATGTGTTTCTCTTCTCGGACGAGGAAACGCTCCTCCGGCCGAGGAGGCCTGGCTTCTCTCGCAACCAGAGTTGCGCTTCTCGTTGCAGCCGCCAGTTTTTCAACCTTTGCGTCCGTGGGACGCGTATGCATCGACGGATCCGAAAGAGAGAGTTCCTCTCCCGGGTATCAAACGTCCGCGTAATCGATCACCACGCTGCCAGCGAGCTTTCGACGAATCGCGCGCGCGCCGATCCACTCCGATTCCGCGGACGACGCGCGAAAACCAGCGCGAGAACCGGTAAGAGGTAAATTCGTTCCTCGGCAACGGGAAACCTTCCGCGAAACGTTTTCCTCCGGATTTACGTGGAAAAAGGTGGATCCGCGGCGTCGCGATCCAGCAGAAGAGGAAAAAACACCGGCAACGGCTCGCGTCGTTCCACTTTTACTCTGCTCTTGAGAATCCCATCGTCCGCCAACCGCATCGCGTTTCCACGGATACTCGCTTGCTAATCATGCGTACGCGCGTGTATGCGGAGAAGCGAGCGCGCGCGCGCACGGCCACGCGCGCCTGTACGCGTGCAGCGCAACAGCGGCGGAGCGCCGCTTCATCAGGGTGGGGTTGCCGCCAGTGGAAGTTTAACTCTTCGGTTTTACTTTCTAACATCTCCCCCCGACCGCCCCCCGTTAGCCCCCCGACGGCCCCCGTTGGCCCCCCGAGCCGCGGCCCGGCCTCCTTCCTGAATGGTCTCCTCGCGCGACGACGTGTCCTGGTACACCTACTCCTTCGAGGACGAAGTCGAACGCGCCGATTTTCTGCTTTCGTTAGGCTTCGCGCGCCGCTGTTCTTCTGGCCATTCACGGCGGCCGCGGGGAAAAGTGAAGGGGCGGCGTTTTTCTGCCTTTTCGTCGTCTCGTTCCACCGAGATCCTTTGTGCCGCCTTTTTTTCCCCGGCTCGCTTCTGCGCAGCTCTCTCGCGCGTCTTTCGCGGACCACCGATCCGACGATCCACCGATCGATCCGACGAGTTCTTTTCTTTCCGCGAGATTACGTCGTCCTAGTAGATGATCCGGAAAGAAACTCGTCGCGGTCACTCGCTCCTCGAACCGCCACGAGGATCCCAAAAATCGCCTCCGCCTCGAATCGGAGCCAGCGAGAGCCTGTGCCTCTTCTATCTTCGATGTGCGCGCGCGAATTTGCACGCGAACGCGAGGCCGTGTCGGAACGTCCGCGATCGCGCGCGCACACACACGCGCGCGCGCGCGAGTAGACCACGCCAGGGTGGGGTCCTCTCGCATCCGACTTGGCGTTTTCAGTTTCACTTTCTAAGTCGTCGTCCCCCTCTCGCCGCAGCGCCGCGAACCCCCCACCTGAGGCCACCTTGCGGCACCGATCTAGGCCCTGGAGTAGTCAGCCACCCCACGCCCTACTATTCGCTCCACGTCGCTCGCAGATGCAAGCATCCAGATCCACGGTTGCTCTCTCGATCCGCTTCCTTCCATCCTCCGTTTGCCACCTTTGCCACGCCGCGTTTCCAATTCCTACCGCTATTCCGACTTTGGCCATTAGGTGCATCGAAACGTCGTTCGTTACCGCTATTTCCTTTCCGAAAGAAACGCGAGAGGTTTTGCGGCGGGATCGGAGGAAAGAACGGCCGAAGAGAGACGAAAATGTCGCGAGACACGCGTGCGAGGGAGGCGAAATCGTTAACCAGAAGCGGAGGAGCGAGCGTGGAAGGGGCCCGAATTATTATGCCCGAGGTACACGGAGAGCGGCTGTTTTCGGCGGAGAGATTTATTTCGGAATTCGTCGTCGGGTTTAATTGGATCGGAGCGGCGTCGGCCGGCAAGGGCGTCGTCGCGCTACACCTTCCCGAGCTCTCGGGATCGCAACCTTCCTCGGCTTTCTTCGTCCTTCCTTGCCGCGTAGAGCGGAGGCGACAATTCGAACTGGATTCGGCCTACACGGCCAGGATTTATTTGGCGCGCGGCGTCCGTGAGACGCGACTTTCGGCGCGGAATTAACAACGGCCCGAGAAAGTGGTCGCGTGCAGCGATAAATTAACGTTCGACCGCGGCCGAGCCACGTCGACTTTTCCAGCCTCTCCGCGTCCGCGTCGCGCCGATTCCTTTCCGCGCGTATTCTCTGCCTCTCGCCCCTCCGTTCGAGGCGAGCCCCGCGCCGTATCCGCGGTATCGTATAATCGTCGAGGGGCAGGTAGAATTTCGAGAAGCCATTAGGAGGGCTGCGAATGGACGAGGGCGCCTCTAAAAACTAGACCAGTAGGAAGATTGCAGGAGGAGATGAGAGGTTCTCACGGTTTCGGCTAGATCTCCACCTTCCCGCCGAGATTAGAGGTCTGCGCCGAGGATGAGGCGAGGATGAGGCGAGGATCGATCGAGGCTAGCCGAGATGCGTGACAAGTGGCCCGATTATCGGGACCACCGTGACGAATCTCCGCGTCTTCTCCCGAGTCGAGTCCTCGCGTTTTCTACGATTCCTCGAAACGCGCGAGCGTTTTTTTTCTCCCCCTCCGCCGTCCATTACGGCTTTCGAGGGAAACGATTAGCCCGAGCATAACGGCCAGACTAGGAAGCGGAGGATCGCGTCCGTTTCTTCTTTTCGCGAGTTTCGAGAGGGAAGAGGCGGGAGTTTGCGAGCTGGTTGCCGGATCGAGCGGTGATGGTACCTGTTGCTGGACGGGTCGCGGCGGAAAATATATCCGATCGCGCGCTATCTCGATCGAATCGTTTAATTGCCGGCATACCGACCACCCCGCGAACGCATTAACATTCTGCCGGCCGATGTCGTCCGCGGGATCTTTATATTCCAGCCGGCGCGTCGCGCGGATCGCGTCCGCAAAGGATTCCCGAGCGGAGCTATCACGCGGGGTGGTGGTCGGGGAGCGAGGCGAAGGGCTCGGCGCGAAACAGGGCAAAAAAAGGGGCAACTGGCTGCTCCCTGGAATTAATTATCGCCCGGCTGCTCTAATTGCCCTTAATCGTTTCTCATTCAACGAGGCGACGCGACGCGAGGCGACGCGGTTTGTCGGGCGACCCTGAGAGACGGCGCAGGCTGTCACGTGCGTGGCCGAAGACACGGAAGGAACGCGAAACCATTCGACTCGGCCCGTTAAGGTTGACCAGGGCGTATAAGGTCGGCCGACCTTAGCGCGATTCGCGAGTCGCGATTCGGTGGCGAGTCGCGCCGTGACGCACAATGTCGCGTGGTCGAGGGACCGAGTCACGGGTGTCCGGGGCCCGACACCTGGTCGCGGATGATGCATAGCGCCGTACCGGGCATTTCCTACCTTCGCGTTTAGCCTATCATTTACATCCCCGTGTACACGCGTACGTATCTCCGCTCATTATCTGCCTACGTGCCGCCGTGTCTCTCTGCGAGCCCATCTGGCCACTTGCCGCTGACGCGCTCGGCTTCCATCTTCCCTCCTTCTCCGGCCACCTATGTCAATCGCCATCTCTCGCGTGTCGCTCTCCTTTTCTCCAACCCCGACTTCCCATTTTCCTCCCTTTCCTCCCTATCCCGATCCGAGCTTTATATCTCTCGACCCATCCATCATTCTCGAGGAGGATATTAAGGAAGGATCGACGAGAGGTCGAGTGGCAGCAGCGATGGATTTCGTAAACGAGCGGTTCCGGAGGTAAAGTTCGATCGACCAGGAAGCTCGGAGGCGCCGCTAGCAAACGGCGGCCATTAATCAGATGGAAGGCTTTAAAACGGATGGGCTACCGATTAACACGATTAACCCTGACGCAATTAGATGGAAACGGCCGGCTGAGAGAGACGACGACGACGGGGAGGTCGGCTAGAAAACGTAGAGAAGGTTCGGCTGCGTGCTCCGGCGGCGATTAATTGTTCGGATAGCTCGGTATCGAGATAATCGATCGGGGACCGGAACACCCGCGACGCGCTTTCGAGACCCCCGGGGCGAGCGGTACGCGAGAACGAGGACGAATCGATCGTGCAACAGCCACGCCGTGCAACGTTATTCGCCTGTTATGTTACGGCGATGAGCCATCGGAATGCCGCAGGCAGGCGGAGGCTTCTTTCATCGCGAGCCAGTCCTCCCGATCGAAGGAAATCGATCGATCGATCGAGCGTTTCTCATCGCGGCGGATTTCTGCGTTCGGTCCCGTGGCGTTTCTCGGATTCTCCGTCGATCGTTACGAGTATCGTCCGGCCTAGATCTTAAGCATATTGCGGCGCGAGGATCGCTGGAAGCTCGAGATTCTGAGCGCGTAGGTTGTTTCCGCGTATCAGAATTCTCGCGGTTTACGACGAGCCGCGACATCGGGTAGCGGCAGAATCTCGCTTTCTAGATCGACGGGCTGCGGCAGGGAGACGAGCTCGCGGGGAACTCGAGGAACGCGCGATTCCAGGGATTGTTGGTGGAGGCAGACCGATCGGACGCGGCTTTCACCTATTTCTCATAAAATCCGAGGCGCGCGCGCGCCGCGTGCCGGTCGTTTCGTCGTTGACGGAACCGAGATACCGTTTCAAGCTCTGCCACTTTCCAGATCTCGGCCTGGCGTGGCCGCTTAATGGGAATAATCCTGGATGATGGATAGGTCGATTAACCGTTCCTCGCGAGGATTCCGAGCAGATGTTCCACGCAGCTGTTCGAGCTCGGACCGCAGGGAGATTCCTCTGGATTCTAATCGCGAAACGTGGAAATTGCCCGAGCCACGTTTCCGGATGTATTATCGCGCTCGAACGTTGCGTCGATTAATCCTGCATCCGCGGCTTTCACCTGTTTCCATGTGACGCGAAACACGTGCCGCGGCCGGCGATTCATAATCGAGAGGCGAGCCCGAAATCGAGCCGAGATCGTTAAGCGATCGATCGACTTTCTATTTTATATTGCCACCGGCTCGGAGGGGACTCTATTCCGGTCAGAAAATCCTTTCGTACACGGTCTCGTGTCGTAACATCGATCCGCCATCTCCTTTTCGTCTCTTTTTCATTTCCTCGCCATCTCTTCGCGATTTCGCGATTTCGAGACTCGAATCGGCGCCGCGACCGACCTCCGGCCTCTGTGCAAACGGTCGGGGAAATAATTCGGTGGATAATGGATTCGTATCGCGGTGACGTATCGGAGGGATCGAGAGGCGGTGACTCTCTCGTTAAAATGTTTCTGGAGCACGCGATTCCGATGGCGATCGTTGCCCAACGTGCCACCGTGACTTTAGGGGGCTCCCTCTTCTTCTCTCCGCCGATCGCTTCGCGTGAACAGACACGTAACCTCCTTGCCACGACCCTCGTTATTCCCGACCGGCCGTAATACGTTTTCATTAAACCCCGTTGCCGCGGATAATTTCTTCATCTTTCCTCTTCGACTGCCTCCTCAAGGTCTCTCTACCGTCTTGCCGTGCGGTGATTTTTCCAACCGGTGTCTCGCGAATCCCGTGCTCCGATCGTTTATCTCCGACGCGAGAGGGAAACCGATCGTTTCGCGGATTGTCCGTGGAAAATAAGGCGGAAAATAAGGCAAAACGAGAGGAGTAGGAGGGAATGGCGACGACGATCGAGGTAATTAAGGATCGATCGGGGAAGGTTTTTCACTGGACCACTTGTCCCTGCGAAAGAGGCGACCGATCACGGGAACGATGGCAGGACTGGCGAGGAAGAAGGATATCGCGCGTGTGAGAACGGGCCCCGCGATGCGGCGTAGGAAACCTGTTAACCGCGATAACGGGACGGCTGATTGAAACGCTACGACGAACCGTGGATCGGCCAATTAGTTTATCAAATACCGGGAATAGCAGAGCAGAGTTTATCGCGCGGCGATCTGCTTCGCAGTCGGTAACTCGTTAAGCTGCCATAAACTCCGGGCAGCACGATAAGCCCGGACGAGTTGCTCTCTATAATTCTCGCCGGCTATCGAATAGCTCGGGCGTTTTCGCACAATATCCCTCGACTTTTATTCACCGGCCAGGCTATTCGCGCTTCGACCAGTTATCGAGGCAGTCCTGGGTGGTCGTCGAACCTTCTTCTTTCCACCGAGGCGTACTTTTTTTCGCCGGGCTTAACGGGTCGCCGAGAGAATGAGCTACGCTCGGAGATACCGCGGTGGTTTATCTCGGAGGATGTCCGTGCGGATACGTCTATCGGTCCGTATTCGCGTTTACGCGAATGTTCCTCGAACCCGAAGCGCAGCGTTATCGATAGCCTCGTTAAGAGATGCTCAAGATTACGATCGAGACGTCCGCGCGGTTTCCTCGCGCTTACTCGGATCCGTTAGGAACACGGCGGGCCGATGATAAACTTCTTATCGGCATGCTCGCCGTTCGATAGTCATCGATATCGCCGGGACGAGTACCAGCCCGAGGAAAATCGTTGCTTCGCCGAGCAATCGGGTAATAACGGTATTTCCCCCGCGGCTTCAATGAAACGCGAAATCCTCGGTCCGTGAATCAGCCGGTAAGCTAATTATCAATCGGCTCCGAATCGCGAGCGGGGTGGGCAGGCGTTCGCGCGCCTAGGTGCGCGTGTGCCGGCCGTTGTTTCCATTCATGAATTTTCAACGGAAAGGAGCGAAGAGGAAAGGAGAGGGAACGGAAAAAGGAAGTCGGAGGAAGGGTGGCGCTGGGAGTGATGGTTTTAGGAGAAGGTGGCGAACCGACGGCGGCGGGAGCGACGTCGATGGCGCAAATCGGCCACCCTACCATTCGTCTTATCGACACGAGCGCACACGGAAACCGTGGCGCAACGAAATAACGAGTTCTAATTGCGAAAGCAGATCTGCAGGCCGGGTGGCGAGAAGAAAGAAAAAAAAAAGCCGAAGGTGCACCCGGCACCTGATTCATTTGAGTAGATAACGATCTATGACGCAGATACGCGAGCGGGTCGCGTTTAAAAATCGTTCCTCCACGCCTCGATCTTTCGTCCTGTTCCACGCGCGTCGAGCGGATTTCTCGGCTCGTTACGCCGCGCCGTGCCGCCGCCCGGCGCTCCGAGCGCCGCGCCGTACCGTGCCGTATTTTTCCCCCGTGCCGGATGGATGAAAGTCGCGTATGCATTCGTACGAACCAGGGAAGTACGAACGGCGCAGAGATAACGATTATTAACACCTTCTATCGTAAATTAACCGCGGTTTACGTCACGAAATACGATCGCTCGGTGTTATGCAAATATCCAGGCGCTGACCTTTGAGGAGCGAGCTCGCGCATTCGCGCGGTTAAATTCGGTGTCGGCCGACCGGCGCTTAATTCGACCGGTAATTTTCGCGATGGAAGAGTAATCGGCGCGACAGCGGCCCTTGCCGAGTTATCGATTCCACGTCGCTCGTAAATAGCGACAATGTAAATTTAAACGCGACATTACGCTTAACTTCTGCGCCGATTCCAACGGGCGTATACGTAAAAAGAGTATCTATCAAACTTTGATTTGATTAATGGCGATTGCGCACGATTAATTGGCGTATTACGTGGATATAAACACGACCGGGGCGCGTTCACCGCGCGAGACGTCGGCCGGATCATTCCAATATTTCTTTGTAGAAATTAACGTTCGATTCGCGGATAATAAACGATCCGGTGTATTCGTTCTGCCATTGAATTATTGGCCGAATAAATTATTACCGAAAGTAATCGTTCGCGGGCCGAAACCGGTTTTTCGTTTTGTTTCGTCCCGATCCGGCCACGTTCCTCCGCTTTCGTTTCAAGGTTCCATTTTCTTCGCCGTTCTCGGCATATCTCCGCGCGCCGGCAATTACCGCGAGGTCTCGAGCTCCGTTCCTCCTCGCCTAATCTCCTCGCCACCCTCTCCGATCCTCCAGTTTCCGCGGATAACGTCGCCTTATCGCGCCGTCCTCGAAGGAAAAACACCATCGTTGGGATTTTACTCTACCTCGACGGCCGGAGGAATCGAGAAATTTCACCGCGATTTCTTCGTCTCCCCACCGTACTGGCGGCCCCTTTCTTTTCGCGATTTAAGGGATTTGCAGCGGCGCGCAAGCATCTCTTACGCGGCACTCGGGATCGAAGAGGATGCGCTAAATCCGCCGGTAGGCAGAGGTCGTTTGCAACACGATGACTCTGCTTCTCCTGCTGGGTTCGCCAAAGCCGGCCGATTACACGGCAGACGAGTAATCGGATTAACGGGGCCGGTCGTTTCTTCGCCGAGCTTTCGTCCCTTCGCGAAAACGCTCGCTGCAATTTTTCCTTTTGCTAATCGGTACCGCGGGGCAATTCCGCCGGACGTGACCCGGTGCCGGTGCAATTTCACCGTTCACGACTGCTTAATCCGACGAGCGGGGCGTATTCCCCGAGCATCGGACACTCGAGAGTTTAACAGACCTCGGTTAGGCGAGCGCGCATGCGATCGCTTCGATTGTCTCTCCGAGAGAGAGAGAGAGAGAGAGAGAGAGAGAGAGTTATCTCTGTGAGAGAACGGTGGAAATATACTCGTACTCGGGGTTGAACTGGGACTCTGGGAGGAAAACGGATCGAACGATCGAGGGACACTTCCCTAGTCGAGGAGACAGCGCGCCACCTCGATGTCGTAATTTCAACAAAAAGCGTTCCTCATCGGATCCGGTTCGAACGCTGCGCGAACTTCGTGACGCGAAAGTCGAGGAAGAAGTTTTTCTACTTTTACTCCCGGTCCGACCCGCCAAGGGAGCTGGAAAAGGAACCGACGGTGATCCACGACGACGACGAAGACGACGACGACGAAGAGGACGAAGAGGACGAAGAGGACGAGAACGAGGACCATGTCGACGATGACGATGATTCTCCGTCCCGTTATCGGCCGGATCGCGCGAAACTCGGCGCTGATCGTTCCAACGCCGTTTCGAGAATCTCAAGTAGATCCCCTTAGCATTCGCGGCGTGGCTCCGCTAACAGGTTGCACGGAAATCGAGTAACGAAATAACGAGTTTCGCTTGCGAAACTGCGCCGCCGTTCCCGAAGGAAGGCACGAAAAAGCGGATGAAAGACGGCTTGCGGAGGGCCGCGTCTAGATCGCGGCAAAAAGGTTCTCTAATATGGAGAGCACGGTTGCTGGACATTTACGTTTACATCGCTCGACAAATTAGTGCCGCTGAATTCTTCGAAATAGATATCTTTCTATAAAGAAAGAAGCGGAGGGCGCGCGAGTTTTTCGCAAGCTTCCATTTGCCCCATTTCCACGAGAAAAGTCTGCCATCCGGTGCCGAGTTTCTCCTATTCGGTATCTTGATCGTCTACTTTCGAGTCCACCGATCTTTCGTCAATTTTCTCTCGCGAAATTAAGGAAACTCCCAGTGTACCTGTTTGCACCGTGTCTATATAGGTGGTGTCATTAGCCAGTTTCGTATTCTGTCAAAATTAAAGCTATAAAGTCCATTTCACGGTAGACGTTGTTCTCTTATTGCGAAATGGGGATTTGAGAAATGGGTACTCGAACATAACGTACATGGATAACAGTTATTTTAGTGGTAGTAATTTAACTCGCTTTACCATTCGAGCTCCGATGGCGCGTGCCACGGCAAACGGCAATGTCGGTCACACGATGAGCCATTTC
>NW_027471543.1:0-23952 GCF_051020765.1 Lasioglossum baleicum
ATAGAAAGCAAATGGCTTTCACGAATCATTTTCTAGCTGTTGCAGTGTGGTGCCTAACGCGTGGTACGAAGCGTCGATCATGATCGCTAGCTGCGGGTCTTTCGCAGGGAGCGCTCCCAACGCCGGGTCGATTAACACGTTTTTCGTAGCTTTCAAGGCCGTGTCTGTCTCTGCCGTTCATGGAACCGGGGCGTTTTTTTTGACTTCCTGGACTCAAAGTAACCGATTCAGGGAGGACGGTATAGCAACTGCGTCCAGCATGAATCTGCGATAGAAGTTCACCATCCCATGGAATCTTCGAAGCTGCTTGATGATCTCTCGCTTTGGGAATTTCGCAATCACGTCAATCCTGTCGACAAACGGTCGAGTGCCTTCCTTTATTACCTTATAGCCAATGAATAGTACTTCCGATGTTGCGAAAATACAATTGTTCGGATCGATGATTATGCCATACTGATACAATTGGGAGAATAACTGGTTTAGATGTCATGGCTCGGTTTCATCTCTTGGTGCTACTGGAATGTTATCGAGATAGACGTAACAAAAGTCGTGTACTCTTACAACGGTGCCAATGAACCGTTGGAACGTCTGTGCAGCGGTTCTCGAATTAAACGGCATTACGATATATTCAAACAACCCGAATGGGGTGGTTACCACGGTTTTCGGAATGACGTCCTCATGTACAGATTTGGTGATATGCCTGGACGAGGTTGAGGATCGAAAAAACTGTTTTCCTGACGAGTATAAGTGCCAAGTTCTCTATATACGATATCGGGTATCAGTCCAGTATGGTTCGCGCTTTGAGCCCCCCTTAACTGCTAGAGAACGGTACAAAGAACGGTAGACAAGGTACGCTGTTCAGGAAGAAATTAAATCAAACAAATGTCCCAAAGATCATCATGAACAGTGCAGAAATTAAATTCGTGGACACCGTTAAAATACACGAAGTACTCTTTGATAGATTAACCTGAACCACGCATAACAAATTTATGAAGGAATTATGCCCGAGTCAAATCCCTAGTCAATATGAACCGGGAAAATCACATCAGGAAACTCGGATAAAATCTTATTGAGTTCTAACACTCCAAACTTAACTGCCGAGGAATTATTTATAATTCGAGAACCTATCTTGTTTTCCATGTAAAATTGTTTGTTCACCACGATATTAGTCGAAAATATCAATAGTAGAATACTCAAACTTTCTAAAAACAGCGTAAACTTAACCTATTGCTAATGTATAAGAGTTTGCTCGCCACAATATATGTCGAAAATATAAATAGAATACACAAACTCTCTAAAAACAACGTAAACCTAATCTATTATTTTTGTTTAAGTGTGTCCTCGCAGCAATATTAGTCGAAAATATAAGCAGAACACACTAAGTCTCTAGAGAACGAGTAAACCAAATTATTCTGTATGTAAAAAAGTTTTCATACCCCAATGTTAGACGAAAATTTAAGCAGAATACAGGAACTCTCTAAAAACAAAGTAATCCTAAGCTGTTATTTATATAAAAATTTGCTCGCCAAGATATTAGTAAAAAATCTCACAAGAATACTCAAACTTTCTAAAAGTAGCGTAAACCTAACCTTTTATTTATGTGAGAAGATTTGCTTGCCACGATATGAGTCCACAATATCAATAGAACACTCAAATTATCTAAAAACAACGTAAACCTAACCTATTATTAACGTAAAATATTTTACCGGCCACAGTATTAATCGAAAATATAAATAGAATACACTCATTCCCTAAAAACAGAGTAAACCTAACCTATCATTTATGCAAAAAGGTTTACTGACCACGATATTAAACGAAATATCAATACCGAATACTCGAAATCTCCAAAAACAGTGTAAACCTAACCTATTAATGAATTAATAATAAATCTATTTAATTTTTAAAATTGTATTAATAAATCTTTTATTACCCACACAATAAAAAATAAATTATTTATTATAATTATTTATTATTATTCATATGTTAATTAATTAATTTATAATTACAATACTTTCTATATAATAATATAATATAATACATAAATTAGTCAAGTTTATGATTAATGTTTCAGGATGGTTTCGTTTGGATTTCAATACCTACATAGATTTCATATTTAACATATTAATTGTTATTGCGTATCTTATTTGCGAGAGTTGACACGTTTCTACCGTTTTGTTTGCGAGAGTAGAAAAGGTACGTAGTTTAGAGTTTGTAATAACTCTTAGGAGGGCTACATATTTTTCTATCCGTCGATTTGAATATTGGCAGTTGGTTATTCGCAGGGACAAAAATAGAAGTTAGAAACGATTTTCCTGAACAGTAAAATTACTATCAAAGGTTACTGTCAAAGGTTACGTCCCGTCGTGCTTTGCCTGGGGAAATCTTAATCTTAATACATCGCATAGAATTTCATCTATAAGTAACACGAATCGAGTCCGTAACAGCTCGAAATGAAAGCTTGTCTGGTAACATTTGTATCTTAATCGATATTTCCAATCCTTTTTATTGCTTTACATCTAACAGATTTCACATTGCACGTCTCTCTATATGAATCTACACCAAAACGTACCTTGATTATTCCTGGATATCAATGCGATCTTTTCAAATGACACGAGAAAAATTAGCGCAACATAAATCTACTATTAAGTATGGCTTACTTAACGAATATGTCTTATTCGTGGCACATCCCGTTGAATTTGGTTGGAGAAATGACAAAGTTACGTGACTATACAGTATGCCTAATTACGATTTTTCAAGTACTTGTGATATTCTGAGAAGAAAATGTATTAACACAAAAATTGATCAGTTTTTCGTGAACAAAATCGTGACTAGAGTTGGGGATATCCTGTGTAATTATATTTGGATATGCAGATGCACATACAGGAGGTAAAACAGAAATATTGTTAACATGCACATAGCCATACTGTTTCATTCCGGGTTTCCAATATAACGCTCACATAACATCAAGTGTTGACAGGTAAATCTCCCTAGAGTGATCTTTTACTTTGGACAAATGTCAACACTTCTAAATATGTCACATGGTAACATATTTAGCCACAGTTACGATTGTGTATAGATTGGACTAGCTTTTCTCTCGTCCACCATCATCACACTATTTTTCTAATATCTCTTTGCTAAAACTAAGAATCATCCGACTCAGTGATGTTTACCTCTTCTTATATTCAATTATCCTACTTTTTCCAATATTCATTTCCACTTTATCGAGTAATACTAACAGTATACATACTAAATCAGTAACAGCATTGCATTCTCTTGCAATTTAGGTGGCTTGCTTTTCCTTTTCTTTTCAAATTCTCGATAATTTCGTGAATTTTTGCCAATATTTTATAATGTTTGCGCAGATGGATTGTTTTGCTGCTACGTGCATTTCTTTTACATTCGTTAAGTATTAGCAACATATCAACCTTTTTACTGTTAAAATCTAAACAATCGCAAGCTGAAATTTTTTTCTTTGTCAAAAATTGTCAACAGTTCGTAGACACGTTCTTAGATAAGTTTCTAGTAATACAACGTTTACTCGAGGTTCCTAATTTGAAAGTAATTTCAAGCCATAATAATAAACACAAATTATTACATCCATTTAAGCTGTTTTCGACTGATTGTTATTTCTATTATTAAAGCTATTATTGCAATTTTCATTTCATTGCCTTCAACGTATTTGCAAAATCACAGTATACTATATTGTTAAATTCGTAGATACGAGGTATAAAGAATCATTTTTACAAGTACCGAAAAATGATTGTTTGAAATATTTCTTTATCGCACCGTACAGGCAATTGAAAAATGATTAACTATTCTCTTATGTATTCTTCAGGAGACCTTGAATTACGAAAAAAAACTGACTCAAACAAGAGGAGACCAATCAGAGGAGTCAGATGCATCTGATACGGAACTATATGAAATCGCGGATGAAACAGAAAACAAGCCAATAGGATTGAATTTAGGATCGAATAATGTAATGTAATGTAATAAAAAAATCTGCAGAAAATGTATTTAAAAATAATATATATATGTAAACATTGTATTGAATAAAGTCCCTATAAAATATAGTTTTATTTGTTTTTAAAAACTTCAATTTCGATGTTTGAGTTATGTTGACACATTTCAGGCAATATAGGTATATATCCATCATCCGGTATTAATTGTATTTCGTAAAAACAAATTCTTTTTTATTTGCGTTGTATCTTAGAGGTCGGAAAAAGAAAAAGTCTGGCAGGAACCATAAGATGCAAATAAACCGTTCTTTCGAAAGATACATTGCAAATATTTTGATTTATTCCACTGAAACATTAATAGGGATACATTGCTATGTCTATCAAATAGAATAAATGTAGCGAGTGAAATTTCAACGAAACAATGAATTCGATGCATACTCAATACATGTCTCGAGTAAATTGCTCTATTTATTTGCAATTGATTTTTTGAGAAAACAATCTATTTGTAATTTACGGTTACTGACTCCTTTTGGAGACCAAAATACGATGCAGTAAAATAAATTTTACATTCAAAATTATGCTTGAGGAAAATTTTGCGGCTTTGTCATATAACAGGTTTTTTTGCCAATCCAAACATATATAATCGCGTTTATCAGCATCTCATAAAAATATGCACTTCTATAAATATCCAACGATGTCTGCATATGAATATTTTTCCCGCTATTAAATCCACAATAAGATTCATACCGTAGCTACGAAGTGCACAAGAAAACCTTGTTATCGCAAAGAATTAAACAGAACTGCAATGGATGAAAATTGATGTTTCGTTTACAAAAGACCCATTGGGCCCAACAAAGTACAGGAAGGAGAGAATTGTGCACAGAAGAAAACATATGTTTTATAAATGTCGCAAGTCGGCTGAATGACCTACCACGAACACTTTTAAATCGCATCCATTTAATGTACGATGAGTATTTCCGACTTTCCCAAAAAAACCGCAGGGACGTAACCTATGATTGCAAATAACAAAAAAATGTTATACTTCCGCCATTTGATCTAGGATTTGTATTACATTTAATAATGATTTTTGTTCAAAATATTTACATGAGTACATGAAATTATTCAAAATATTGATGATATATAAACTCATTTGTGTTTTCGGATGTTTTGATAATTTTGATATGTATTATGAATAGCAACATTTCGAGCCGTTTTCAATGGTGATTTCTATTTTAAACTTCAAATATCGATCGCATATCATAGAAAGAGTATAGCGAATGTAGAAGGAATTTATATAATTTTAAAGACTTTCTCGTCTACTTTAAATGATTTCTCAATTGCAAAATATACTTCTATTCAGCCTCTCAATTGTGCTTTTTTCTTTCACAAATGTTACGTTTTATTCACTACACGTGCACTAGTTCTTTCGTAACATCTTAAATTCGCTCGTCCTGATATTATATGCTATCCCAATATAATCCATTCAATCTGCAATATATATATTTATGGCGAAGCCGAATGCAAGTAAAGGATCAATACATGCGATCAAATGCTTAGGACAAGTGATAAAGGTATTAAAGAAGATGACGTGTATACTATAAATAAGGGCGTTGGGACACATACACGTCAGTTGTATTGCAGTGTGTCGTTCAACAGATGTCAGTGTGTGTGTCCGTCCGAATTTAGTCGAGAGTGTAGTGAGAGCTATTTGTGGTTGACACTTATTGAGAGAGCGTCAGCGATTAGCTTTTAGAACTGTTAATATTTGAAATACCCGTCTTAGTGGAATTACCGACTGCGTATTCCATGTAGGGCGCAATGGTATATACATCAAGTACATGGCGCATGGGACAATAATTTTGCTTTCCCGATAAGTATTGGGTTGTCCGGAATGTTCGTGCCGATTTTCGGTAGGTAGCGTGCGAGACCTGCCTGAATATATCACAATTATTGAAAACAAATGACACGTGTACATATTCTAAAAGAGATATCTTCAGCCATATTTGGAAAAAAGTTTGGTTACGATTCGTTAATTTTTATCAGTTTTGTACACCTTAGAATATGGTGGTAAATAAAGTGCATTATAGGCATTTAATGCTTTTCTTTTTCCGAATGGGCAAAAATGCCACACAAGCGGCAAATAAGATATGCGCTGTTTATGGCGAGGATGCTGTAGCCGAAAGAACTGTGCGGAAGTGGTTTGCTCAGTTTAAAGCTGGAAATTTCGACCTTGAAGATCAAGAACGCCCAGGTAGACCGTCCACCACAGACGAAGATACGATTAGAACAGAAATCTAGAATAGTCCATGCTCAACATTACGTCAATTAGCAGGAATGCTAAATAAATCAAAATCAACTATCCTCGACCACACTGTGAAGCTTGGCTATGTAAACCGTCTTGATGTATGTGTTCCGCACGATTTAACGAAGAAAAATCTGTTGGACCGCGTCTCTATTTGCGACTTGCTTTACAAGCGCAACGAGGAGACGCCATTTCTGAAGCAATTAGTGACGGGGGATGAAAAATGGATAATTTATAAAAATGTTCAGCGTAAAAGGTCCTGGAGAAAGCGTGATGAACCACCTTTAGTCACCACAAAAGCCGGTCTTCATTCGAAGAAGGTAATGCTCTGTATCTGGTGGGACTGGAAAGGAATCCTATATTATGAGCTTTTACCAAATAATGAAACAATAGATTCGGCAAAGTATTGCTCACAATTAGATAAATTGAAGACATCAATTGAACAAAAACGACCAGAAATTGCGAATCGGAAGGGCGTCGTGTTTCATCAGGACAATGCGCGACCTGATGTGTCTTTGAGAACTCGGCAAAAATTGTTGGAGTTTGGTTGGGATGTTTTATTCCATCCACCGTATTCGCCAGACCTTGTGCCTTCGGATTTCCACCTTTTCCGATCATTACAAAATTCCCTTAATGGAAAAAACTTCAACTCTTTGGTCGAGATAAAAACCCATTTGGATAATTTTTTTGCCGAAAAACCTGAGAGGTTCTGGAAGGACGGAATTCTCAACCGGCATGAAAGATGAAGAAAGGTTGTGGAACAGAATGATACCTATATAACTTAATAAATGTATACCAATATTTAAATGTGCTGCGTTTTAATTTTCCTAAAAATCGGCACGGACTTTGATGTATTCTCTATCCTTGTATCTCATATTTTGGAATTCCAACATCGATGTCAACCAATAGTATCCTATCAATGTAAGTCTCCTAAAAACTACGAATTTAAAGGAAAAAGGTAGCCCTCGCCGAACATACTCATTTACAAATAAATACATACTCGCTCTTTCATCGTCAGGGCGATGTTCATTACAAATAATACAAACCAAATGCAGTCCATTCAATACAGGAAAAAACATAGATATTTCTCAAAGAATATATCAATTTTTCAATGGCTCAAGGAATTCGTCGCTAATTGTTGCTAATCGTCGCCAATCAAGAACTTCCGAGTGACGATATACAAGAACATAGTATTTATCAACCACTTTTATCATTAAAAAGACGTTCTTTTTATTTTTATACTTCGATTTTTATTTTTTTGAAAGTCCTGTTTTTACTTTAATACAAAAAATTATAGTAATGTTGGATTTGGTATCATGCAGGATTTGTTCATTCATACTAAGGATGCCGCTCGTGCGGACGATGATCCACAGTAATACAAATTTGTATTAAATCACCTACATTAATATACATTGATTATTAGTTTGTACACACAAAAACTAGTTATAGTACTTATAGCACTTCAATTTTGTTCCCAAAGTTTCTAAATCAGCAATTAATAATTATTTCAATATTTTCAAATAAGTCGAATCATAAGTCTCAATACGATTAGATGCATTCGTTAGATGGATATGTTACATTTATATTCGTTTAAGCAAGTGCTTGTTCTTATTTTTCATTTGTATTTATTATGCATATTATGTATGATATGTACTATACTACACCGTACTATATAATATACTCCTATGAATGTTTTAGTTTATTGACGTAGTTTGCATATTTCTACTATAATCCAGTTTCAATAACTTGTGACATTTGCGGATGGGTGTAAAAAATAATTAATGGTTAATGGTAGCCGGGGCAGTCTTCGTCCGCCCGCAGCCAGCAAACAGGGCAAACTGTGGGCAGTCAGGTAGGTGATGGTTTAAAAGTAGTCTAGGATACCACAGTCGGGGAGGACGAAGTCGTTGCAGTTGCCGCGCTGAGCAGTAACAATTTTCGACGGTATTCGTCTTTGACGGGCCCACCAGCCATTTGACTCTCAGGATCGAACTAGAAGTTATTTGAAGATTGGGTTTACATGATTAATTCGAGTGAATGAAAATATAATAACAGAACATTTGAAGTATCCGTGCAAAAGTGTCTATCGGTAAGAGAATTCAAGATAAATGGTTCTTGTCACTTTTTCATAATTTAAAGTAAATATCTAAGGATGCAATTTCATTCGATAATTCTTTAACGTTATGTTAAAGGAAATAAAATTGTTTTAATTCTGCCTCAGGAACTGTTAGAGAAATTTTTTATTCTAGCGAAAGAAAAAACCTGAATAAGTTTGGAAGTTTCGTTGGTACATGGAGCCAGCATGTAAGAATATGGCGTGTATATTACATTGTAATATGTAATAATAAATATGTTACGCAGTAATATTCCTAGTATACCTAGGTTGCCAGCCGCGAAACATGTTGTTGCAGAAAATACGCAAGAACCAATTGATTTGACCATGATATCAAATTCATCATGATATCAAATTCAGATGTCACTCGATTAGAATGTTCCTCAAATGTTCGAATAATTTTTTGAATGCTGCATCGAAGTCATGCAAAGAATTACTTTGATGTGTGACGAAATAAACTTTTGGTAAATTAGGAATATTCGTTCTCAATTACCCTTTGAATACCAAATGCAATAAAGCCATCTAGATCAGTACCTTTACTTTGTCTTGTGTCCTTTAAATTGATACTACGATATTATCAAAGAGTATCAAAGAGGTATCTTTCGAAGATTAGAAACAAAACATACTTACAAGAGAAAGAAACTCATAATTATGTTCATAATTATATATTAAATCATTCTCAAACACATCAATTTATTTTTCGACAGATTTAACCCTAGATTCATAAACACACGTCTCTCATACACCCTCAAATTAAAAGAACTCTTATAGCATGTGTATGGAACATCGCGGTAGTTTGTGCCTAGAATGCTCAGATTGATTTAAAAAATTTTTTTTTCCATGTTTAAATAGTTTATGAATCTAGGGTTAATAAATATTTAATCATTATTTATTGAATGATTCGATAGCTATACTGTATTAATTCTTGTTTTCATAGAAATTCAAAATATTTATATCAGGTCGTTTTTTAATAATCATAGTCATGCGTTATTATAATTATTTGTTATTTCTGTTTCAGGTGGAATCCATCTGCCCTTTGACTCTCAGAGTTAGACTAGAAGTTATTACAAGATTTGATTTCCATGATCAATCCAAGTGAATGAAAATAAACGTACAGAAAATCCTTTTCGTCGGTTTTCCGACGAATTATTAAATTATATATCGGAAAAATTATGGAATTTTCCATAATTTTAAGTAAATATTCAAGTAATCAATGTTATTCGATGATTTTTTAACGTTATGTAAAAGAATAGAAAGATTGTTTAATTCTGCCTCGGGAATTGTTAAAGAAATTATGTTTTATAAAGAAAGAAAAAACCTAAATGAGTTTGGAAGTACGTAACAATATGTCGTGTATATTACATGTATATTACATGTAATATGTAATAATAAAGTTACATAATAATATTTCTAGTATATCTAGGTACTCTGCCACGAAACACAACGATGCACAAAATTCACGGAAACGAATATATTTGTCCACGAAGATATCGAATTTAGTTGTCACTCGATTAGAATGTTGCTCAAATATACGAATGATTTTTTGAATGTTGCATCGAAGTCATATGAACGATTACTTTAAATAAATATTTAGTACAATAGAATTATTTGTTTTCAATTACCCCTTGAGTACCAAATGTAATGAAACCATTTAGAGAACATTACCTATACTTTTCCATGTATCATTTATCTTTATACTATTGTATTATCGAAGAGTTTAAACCCATTGACTGCCACACAAATTTAGCGTGTCTTGCCCTGGATGCCATGGTTTTATTTTAAAGAAAATGTGAAGGTGTGATCCAATTGTCTAAGTTATAATTTTAATAGTTTTAATAACAATTTTAATAATAAAAATTGGCAATCAATATGTTCTCTACACTATATACATTTTTCAATCATCCTTTCTAATAGTTCCTAATTAATACTTCCTAACTAAGCCCTCACTACGAAGTATCTTGTGACTGGCAATTTTGGTACAGAAGCTTGCTACGAGATATTTCGTAGTTGGCAGTCAATGGGTTAACTGAATTTATAATTTGACAAAATGTGAATTAATTTAATTCAACTGATTTATTCGTTTATTTCATTACAATACCTTCCAAAAATGTTTTTCATTTTTTTAAATTGCAGTTTGGAATTAATTCAATCTAGAACATTTTTACGAGAAATTTCGTATCAGTCAGAATGAGTATTCATAAACTCAAGATGGTTTAACATATAATTAATAATTATGCACGATTATTATAAATTATTTTGAATAATTTTTATAACTTCCTTTTGGAATTAATGAGAAACAAACTTCTGATGTTTAATAATAAAGGAAAATTAAAATTAAAATCCTTCTAATAAAGGAAATTGAGAAAAAGCAATTTCTTATTTCCTTAACTTATGAATTAAATCAATTTATTTGTTATATTTATTTTTTATTGTAATAACTTAATTTTTCTGCAGTGTACTGTTAACCATCATAATGCTATGGAACTTGACATACTCATATATTTGAACATTTTAATTTTACTTTGTAAGTTTCTTAACATCTATATATTTCATTAATATACATCATAGTGTTCATAACAAAATTCTGCAGTTCCTTTTAAAAAATCAAAATAGTACATTAAGTAGATCGCATTCGACGATATGGTTTGAATTTTATCAACATGTCATGTTGTGCTTAAATTGTTAATTAATTAGTCCTCGCAGAATTTCATTATTTCCATAAAATATATACAATATTATGAATTTATTATATACACTCACATATTGTAGGAGATAATTGCGGCATCCTTTTTATAAATGATCAATGAATTTAGATCGCGTAGGAACGCTTGTGTCGTTTCCCGAAGACGCCTAATAATAAACAACGGCCACGGAATCGACACAGGTGTTCAATTAACCCTTAACGAACGAGCGCATTTTTCTAATACTATGACCAGTAAGTCGACGGATTTTTAGGAAATTAAGTGCTTCATTTCCAGAGCGAGAAAAGATGCATAATTAATATCGCTTTATTTGATTTTATGAAAACTTACAGTAATAATAGGTAGTATATGAACAGATATATCCGTACAAAAGAAAACTGAAGTGAAAATTTCAGAAAAATAATAGGAAATGAAATAAACAAATAGATGCGTGTATGTAATGTATAGATTTGTATACATTTATAAATTTATTTCTTATAGATTAACGATATATTTATACAAAATTACTTATATTTTTTTTTTGGTGTGGAAAAAAATGGCATGCATGTACGCACGACTTCGTTTCTCTTTCTTCTAACAGATAGTGCTCCGAAAATGACGATAACAAACTTTATTGACCGCATATAAAACGATGTATTTTCGCTCAGTCCTCGGAGAGGAATGAGAGGAATGCGTTCCAGAGCACGACAAAAAACAATTGCCGATCGCCCTTAATTGTTTGCATGTATAAATAAGGCCAAACCTAACAGATTTCCTAAAATATCACGTCATGCCGCGTGTATGGGGGCATTCGATTTTTTAAGAATATTTATAATGTCGCGAGTATGGCGGCATTCGTTCGTTAAGGGTTAACAATATCTCTGATTCCTCATTTCTATTCACTTAACGAATTTCTATTTACTTAACAAATTTTTTATCAAAAATAATGTAAGTCATTCCATTGATGGCAACTTAGACAGAGCAATCATTAACGTAAGTATTGTAATTCATTTCTTTAAGAAATTCTAATTCGAAAATATTGATTTTAATCTATAAGTGGTAATTATAACCTTTTTTTCGATCATATCGTATATAGTTAACTTTAAACTGTAACTAGTAAGTTATTTTAATTATTTATGTAATTTTATTAGATTTAAAGTATGATAATTTATGAACGAATAACATATTTTTTATTACTGAGAGAAGTGAAATTATTTGTTTTCTAATTTTATTACAAATACAATAATTTCACCTGTATCAGCATTTCTGATTATACGAAATCAGTAGCAATGGAGGAAGGAATGGAGGAGGCGAAAAAGGGGAAGATTTAAAAATATCAACCCTTTGCCTTCTTCCGTAGCCAGGGTCACATCGTTCATGTCGATGCGTTTGTCGTTGGCCCCCTCGGCTCATGGAACCCGTGGATCGAGGAAGTCCTCACATTGCTGCGCGTTTCTCAGCATTACATTAAGCTGATGAAACAATCACCCCATAGTTTCTGAGGTAATAGCTCGTTTGAGAGACATTTATCCGGAGCCCGTTACCGGCGTCTGGCAATACCACGCCAGCTCCCATCTCCCAAGGACAACTAATGCCACTGTACTGCTATCGCATAGCTTCGGCAAGTTCATTCGCCGGATCCCACGCCGATCCTATGGCAAGTACAACTGCCATACCATATATGGCTAGTTCCGCTTCCGTCGACTAATCGGCTCCAGGCGACACCACCACGGTGGCAACGCTTTCGCGAACCTAAGACACCGGTGACTCCTCGCGAGGTGTGGGTTTTGAAGACTGACAGGATGTGGAAACGGAGCCCAGGAGCGGCACGTTTGCCGTGTCCTGGACCCTGGCCCGAACAGGCCGCCAGGGTGTTGGCATTGCGAAGCGGAGGTTGACTCCGCGCAGCACACCCTGGAGGAGTGTCCGGCTTGGGCGCCGGAGAGAAGGGAGCTCCAGCGGCTCGTAGGTTTGGACCTCTCGCTCCATGTCATTGTACTCGGCATGGCCGCGAGCGATCGAGTTTGGCGAGCGGTGGCCTTCTTCTGCGAGCAGGTCATGCAGCGGAAGGAGGAGGCGGAGCGGGGTCGCGAAAAGGGGACCCAGATCCGCGGCCGTCTCGGAAGAGGACCGCGGTTGCGGCGAGCGCGATGCAGGCTCGTCGCTCCGCAAGCCGGTGTTAATCCGACGCGAGGAGGAAATCCCGGATAATCGTCCGGTGAAGAACCTCCGCCGACGAGGCGAGTCCCCGCCTCTACGCCTTCCCGTCGATCGGAGGGGACCGCGGGCGGTCGGCCGAGGGACCGACCGTCGAGGGATCGTGGTCCAGGGAGGTGTCGGTGCCGCGCGAGTGGTCTCGCGGCACTGCCGAAGAAAGAAGAGGACTGGGCTGGGAAGCCCGAAGAGGAGCCCAGCGAGAGCTTGAGAAGTCGCGAGGAGGCACCGGTGTCTTAGGTTCGCGAAAGCGTTGCCTGTCATCTCGGGCCCTCCCTTGTGCGAAGAGGATGGACCACCGCAGTCGGTTTAGTGGGTAAGAATCCCATAGACCCTCGGCCTCCCCCTCAGGGGGCCGGGACATCTTTGGAAGATTCCCCCTGCGACAAAAAGAAAAAAAAAAAGAAAAAAAGGTCGGTCACGGTTATGTTAGTTTGAGTCTGAGATTCTACTGCGGCGGGAAGTCCCGTGATCCGGAGTGCGTATCCAGGACGCACTTAGATATCTTCCTCTAAATTACATCTTCCGATGATTTTCATTTGTATTTTACGCAAGTCATTTAGTTAAATTAGCTCGTGAAACACGCGTAGTAATCCCACTTCTGATTTGAATGTTTGTGGCCAGCACTTACGTAAAGAATGTTTCCATCGTAGAGAATCATTTTCGCACAACATTTTTTGCAGATACGTAAAGAGATTACGTAAAAAGAATCGTAAAAGGTTGTTAATATTTTTCTATATTATTAACAAAACGGTTCTTTTATTTCATTTAGTATTAGCATATATTTTACACGTTGCTCAGCATAATATTGTTTTATGTGAAATTTAATGCCGTATTCAAATACAAGAAGAAATATTAACCGTTCTATTTACAAAACTGAAAATGACTTTCATATTTTGATCAAAAAGCAAAACAATGCGCTCTGTATAGGGATGTACCTAAAATTTGCGTATATCGTATTGTTCTGAAGAAACATTTGTCGTGGCTATATAATATGCGAAATTTTAAATTAGTATCTTTACCTAGGAATCGGTCTTTAACTGATGAAACAGAAAAGTAATAAACAACGTATCAGCAGAGTATCATTTCAGTCACGTACACAAACAAGAAATTCTTTTATATCCTGTATGAAGACCAGTAATTAGATAGAACATCGAAATTACCAAGTCTACAATGTTGGTAATAAGAAGAATCGAATTTGGGACGTGACTAATTCAGTCGTTCAGCGAAAAGCCGAATTTCTCTATATTTAGTTAGTTATAATTACGAGTCTTCATAGTATAAAATAAATATGGCAATCATTAGATTTGTAATAATATTTTGTAATAATATTGTAATAATATTTTGCATGGATAATCTTACATGGAAATCATCAGATTTGTAAAAAATAACATTTTATATTGCAGGAATGGTAAGCGGACTGATATACTGAGCGATAGGTGTGCGATTGGTAGTTTCAAGTATGCGCGGATAGATGAAAAAGGCCGTGCACAAGAACATTGGATGAACGATTTTATGCTCGATAATGCCGAATGTTCAGAATACATAAGAAAAGCATGATCGAAGAAGGAAGAATATAACCAATCAGACTCATAACCTATCGTCCTTATTTAAACCATGCACTTTGCCTCTTTTCATACGCATGATCTCTTCTTCAATGTGTTTTTCTCACGTAACTTAAAATCCACACACATTTTAAATCCGCGCTCGGCTTCGCTCTGCTATCGATCCACCCTATCATATATAGAAACCCTAATCTTCCCCAAAACAATGAGCCGGAATAGATTTATGCAGATCTGGAGAATGTGGCATTTTTGCAATAATGATTTATTGCATGATAAATCAGACAGATTGTACAAAGTTAGAGAAATTCTCAACTATATACAACACAAGTTCCAGACTGTGTATACACCAAAGCTATCATTAGATAAAAGCGTAATACCTTGGCAGGGCAGATTATTTTTCCGCACGCATAATCCCGCAAAAATCGTAAAATATGGGATTCTAGTGCGGATGCTCTACGAAGCGGTATCTGGATATATTTGCAACTTCCAGGTATATTCAGGCTCACAAGTGACGCTAGAAAATACGGTCCTAACGATCTTAGATCCATATGTGGGATTCCATCACCATGTATATATGGACAATTATTGCTATAGCGTGCATACAGCCGAATTGCTCCTTCAGAAAAAGATAAGAGTTTGCGGAACAATTATAATAAATAGAGGACTTCCGAAGAAACGTTACATTGAAGAAAAGTGAAACGAAATGTGCGAAAAAGAGGCAAGTCCTTTTACACGCCTGGCAGACTGCTTAGTACCGAACCGTCAGAACCATTTCGGCAATACATTCGGCAGAAATGGTCAGCGGTCCACATTGGTCAGGGGTGACAAAAAAACCCAAATCTGTTGTGGAATACAATAGACATATGAAAGGAGTTGATCGTGCAGATCAGTACTTGTCATATTACAATATTTTCCGTAAAAGCACGAAGTGGACTAAAAAGGCAGTACACCCTATTTTTTTAACGCTGCTCTTTTTAACTCCTTTTTAGTTTACAAACAAACAAGCCATGATAGGACGACGTATAAAAACTTTTTACTCCAAGTGGCAATAGCATGCTGGAATCAAAAGAGGAGGGATTTCAAAATAATGACATCGAACAGGCAGGACCATCGAACGTAGTTCAACAAACAAGACGAGCACCGAGACATAACCCATCAGAACGATTATCGCATGATTTTAAAAAACATTGGTTAGTACCTATTATAACAAATAGGACGAAAAAATATCCTCACCGGAGATGCAGAGTATGCTCTGCAAATAAAAAATCGAGTTATACCCGATATATTTGCGAATTTTGTAATGTCATCTTTATATATATATTATAGTCATCTTTAATGTCCTGAATTTCCTGATTTTGTTGCATATACTTTTTGAAAAACCATTAGAAAATAATTGTTATAAACCTTTAATCTGATGTGTTGTATAAATAATATGAGAAATTGTTAAACGAAATTGTTGCCGTGAAGTATAATTGCTTGCATGACTAGTTTTCGTACTTTTTTCAGTTCAAATAGTGAATTTCAGTCCGTGTTACTCCTGAAAAACGCGCGGTGGGCAGCGCAGTTTGGCTATCCCGTGCGCGGTGGAAACCGAATGGTTGTCTGTGACACGTGCGGTCGGCTAAGTGTTAAGATACTCACTAAGTTACCCTTAACCAGTTACCTGTGATTGACGAGTATACTCGTCGTGGAAAAGTGGTACGATTTTGTGTATTGACGAGTATACTCGTCATGCGTATAAAGTAATGACCATTGTCTATTTAAATTGTAATTTTTGAGAAAAACAAAACATATTCGTAAATTTTAAGATGTTTAGAATATTGCGAGGCCAGGCCGGAATAAAACAAACAAATAAAAAATAAGAAAAATTTAAAATGAACTCATGCGCCTTCGTATACACCGGTTGAAACTGCGTATCAGTTCGCGTAACAAATTTATTTATGTTCGATGATAACGTTTTTTAGATGTCAGCGTAAAAGGGACAAAAGCAAAAGTCTGAAAGCAGATTTATGATAGGGTTCCTTCAAGTATGGGACAAACGCGTTTGTGCCGACCTGGCGCCATTGATGGTTGCTAGCCCGAAGTTACCCAGCTATAAAGTGATGCAAATGTCAATTGTTTGATGTAGAACCATCTGCTGTATGTAATATATGTGTATGTTAATCAAATAAGTAAATATTAGTAATAAAATTGTCAATTTTATAAAAGAAACCCATCTTTTTGATCCGATATCTTAACAGCGCAACTTACTCTGTGATTGACGAGTATACTCGTCATGGTTCAATTCAGGGGACACAAAACAGTGCGCGCTCTCAAACGAGGGCGCCACAGTTAACTGGTTAAGATATCGCTAACCATTCCAACAGTCGGCCGTCCTGACCCTGGCTCCTATCTTCAGGTTCGCACCGTTCCATCATACGCACAATCAAACATACTCATTCATACTCTATACACACAAACAGTGATCTATTATATTCTTCGCAGCTCAACTTATAATCCATGAAACATTGTCTATGTCCACTATCGAAGAGATGTTTCGTAACATCATCGATGACCTGGATATTTAGTCGGATAAAACCATCATTCCAAAAACCATATTCTGCACCTTGCTGTTGCCGTACCGACATCGTTCTCCGGGTGCTGATATTTCCTGCCCTGCTTATTGTCCCCGTTCTTCTAGCGATTCTCTTCCTCGGTCGACTTTGGGTCCCTCAAGTGCTCGATAACGTGCGCATGTCGGTTTTCGTGTCGGGCTCTTGACAGGACCTTTTATCACGGCAACCAGCTCCTGCGGTGAACCCATGTTTTGTAGGTCTTTTCGTTACGAGGCGATAAACGACCTGTGTCGCTTTTCCCTAACCGTTCGCAACTGATACTTTCGCTTACGCATTTTCGCTAACGGTTGCGATCTGAGTTGTCCTCGGAACACTCCGCAGGGGCTGCGGTGGGCCTTCTGGTCCCATTGCAGTATGTGTATGACGAACCCACGGTGCCCGAGTCGGCCGTACCTAGACCGAGGTGAGCAAGCACCTCATTCAGGAAGTAAGGTGTCCTTACGCGGGGTATGACCAGGACGGTCCTGCATACACTGGTACCTCGGGAACCGGTTCGAGCCCTGGGTGGGCGGGCTTCGGTCCCTCCCCCCGCTGGTTGCTTGGGTTGGCCTTGAGGGGGCAGTGGTAGGGGTCTCGGACGGTCGGTCGAGGGCCCGACCGTTAGGGGATCGAGACCAAGGGGTGTCGGCGTCGCGCGAGTGGTCACGCGGCGCCACCCGAACAAAGAAGAGGACAAGGGCGAGGAGCCCGAAGATGAAAACCCAGCAAAGGGTAAGTCGCTGGGGAGTACTCGGTAGACTTGGGCTCCCGGTACGGTGCTGCCCGCCCCCGAGACTCCCCAAGTGCGAAGAAGACGGACCACCGCAGGGGGTTTAGTGGGTAAGAATCCCACAGACCCCCGGCCTCCCCCTCGGGGGGCCGGGGAATCTTTGGAAGATTCCCCCTGCGACACCAAAAAAAAAAAAAAAAAAAAAAAAAAGGGGGGCAGTGGTAAGCCCATATCGCGGGTTAGGGGGTCCCGTCTTCGGACGGGTTAGACTCTCCGCGGATGAGCTGCGTGAGATCAGCTCGGGCGCTGGCCTGCAGAGCCAGTAGGGATTTAGAAAGGTCCCGGCCTACCCAAGGTTGGCGCGTAGGGCTTGCAGTCTACGAGATAATTGGTAGGTGCGTGGTAAGGTGCGCCGCGCACTGCGCTGATTGGGCGTATCCCAATCCTGCGTTCATCGAGGCCGTCTGGACCAAGCCCTAGTGGCAGGTACCGCACGTTAAATCACCGACACTAGTTATCCTCGGAACATCTTCTCACTGCTGACTACTTTCCCTGTATCGTGACAAGTAACCGGGTAACCAGCGAGACATCCAGAGCATTTCGAACTCTGTGATTCCACTGTGTGGCGTTCATCCGCAGTCTGCGTGTTGCCCGATGGATTATAGTTCCATTGCATTATTTTCTGATACACCACTTTCCCCACTTGAAACGCCTGTGCATTCTTTTGTGGGAGGCAACCTGCAAAGATAACGCCAACTCTTCGCCGTTCCTTTCTTCCACGGTTCCGCAGTCGAGTTGACTGTTGCACTAGGTGTTGTCCTCCGTCATTATCAACCGCCACGCTGCCGCTGTTATCGCATGTGAACGTCTTCTTCCACGTTTCTTCTTCCACGATCCACAGGTTGCCCGAGACTCACCGGTTCGTCATCGGGGAATCCGTGGTCAAGAACCTCGTCTTCTTCGATCCGTCCACAGCGTTCTCCTGTAACGTCTACCACGGCGTTACTCGTATCTTCTCCCGGAAACATTGCTTGTCCGATGAATCGCAACGCTCGATATAATTCACAGGTGGCAAGTCGACGGTTTCCGCTTCGTTCGCTTTGCGAATGCCATAGCTCGTTGTTACAGGGTACTCCATGTACCTGCTGCGTCGAGCCGGGAATTCATATGTTCACCTCCTTCATCACTGTTGTTTTTGTTGGGCACGTTGCCATCACGTGGCCGTTGTTGTTGTACGCGTCGCTTTCGTACCCCGATCTTTCATCGCGCACTCAGCCAATACGTGGTACTGGAATCCGCAGCTTCGTCATCGTTTAGACGCTGTTTATTTTTTCGGCTCGTTTCAAAATACTAGAAGGTATCCTTATTACGCACGAGCGTTTAGTATTAAGATACTTGATGCAACAATATAAAATTTGTTATTTACGAAATATCGTAGTCAGACGGTTACAGCACGTACTCGATCGTTGAAGAAAATCGAACATTGATCACGCGAAAGAAATCAGGATACTTCATGCTGTTATTGGGGAGGACAGTTGCAGGGGCAAAAGGATGAAAGATAGGACCTATACAGCCTTCTCTAGTTTGTATAAAACATAAAAACTTTACAAATATAAACTTCGTCTATCAACATCCAAGCTTTCAATGGATTCTAGACGCGAATACGATACGACACGCGTAGTCCCACTCTTAACTTATAGAATTTCCATTCGGTTTCGAATATCTTCCTCATCCTACGAATTTTCAGATTGATTGTAACGCAAAAGCGGAGTAACATAACGCATCATATGAAAATGCATGTACATATAATCAATTCATGATAAATGAATTTGTAAGTGATATATAGTAATTTATTATGATCGTTATAGCGGGTGTTTCATCTTAACTTAACACATTGTATGCTAGTGGCATCTGAGGCATTTAAAACCTGAGCGCCAGCACAGTATCGGCCGCGTCAAGCCTCAGCGCCGGCATGATTCACTTGTTGACGACCAATGAGCAGGTGAAGAAAATATTAAAAATTTCATACTTCATTGTAAAACACTAAAATAGGTTTGCATATTCGTTATATGCAATTTAACGATAACGAAAAATAGAAGCAAAAAAAAAATTTTAATTTATAATTATAAACAAATATACCTGTTTTATTTTATGATTGATTATTACATATATAATATAAACAGAAAGAAAAATATTATTATTTATGAAATGTATGGTATTTTTCAAAACATTTTCCAAATCGCAAAAAAGATGAATGTTGTATTATTGCAGACCGGGTGCTAAAGCGACAGACTTCCAAACCCGTGTTTTCGCGGGGCCGGCATCCAATGTGTTAACTACACGTAATATATCTATTATTTCCGATGGTACGAAAAAATGTGTACGGGTAATGTTGCACATACAAAATTTACAAAAAATGTTTTTTACTATTATAAGCCGAAATTTCAAAGTCGTTAATGGTTCGTTATAAAATTGCATCGACGAATATATGCGGTATCATTTAAAAAATCATTAACAAATTTGAAATTTCGATTTTAATGTTTATAAAAAAAAAGAAAATGTTGTCCTATTGTTATATACAGGATGTCTCGTGCAGTTGGGCTCAGTTCTAGTTTTAATGCAATGTCTTCCTAGTTAGTTGAAAATATTGAACCCTTTCAGTCTTTCAAATAAAAGGAATTACAGAAATAAACGTTTACTATGCATGTTTTTGAACATTTTCCAAAACATTTTTCTGAAAATTGGTTATTACTTTCCTTGAATCAACGACTCTCAGGATTTGATAATTCTCATATCGAAAATTGTTGTTAACAAATTCTATTCATTTATTAGATTTCAGGAGATCTATCTTACACTGATTTCTTTAAAGTAAAATGTACATTCGACTGTATGAATTTATCCAAAGTATGGTATTTGAGAAATAGATTTGATTTTCTCTTCATTCTAATGATAGTAAGTCTTGTTTTACATGAAAAAATTGTCAGATCCGTATATCTTTGTTGTAGCACACCTGGACACGTTTTTGGTTCACACGCTCGTTTCTTTTAATCCAGATTTGAACTGTGTTAATTTATATGGTATTGATTATCGTACATCCAGTTGAACTTTTAAATTCTTTAAAAACATTTAAACAGTAATTTTTATATATCTATAGATATCTAGTAGATATCTATCTATTAGAAATCACAATTTGCGTAAATATTCGGACGTATTTTCGTGAGAGAAGAAAAAAGAAATTGGAAAATCAAGCACTTACTCGAAGTAAAGTAAATATTTAACTCAGCCATGCAGGAGAAATTGTGATAGTGATAACTCTGATAGGTATTCGTGTCGCATTTTAAAATAAGATTGAAGACATTAAGGTTTTAAAAAAGTAATTTGTCTAAATAGAAAATTTGTTGTGCAATTTAATATTAGGCATTGTTTATTCGTAAAACCTGAAAGCTATTAATATGTTGGAAAAAAACTCTCGTTCAGTATAAATTGGAGTCGATTTTAAGATTCAATTATTAAAATATTAAAATAATATTCAAATTTTGTTTCTTAATTCAAAATTAAAACCTTAATATTTCTACATGTTTCCCATGTAATATATCGATATTCCCTTGACCGTTACATACATCAAGAAGCAGTTTTGTGCAACTTATATTGTTTTGTAATTTCCTCTGTTTTGCTTTGAAATTTGAGATCTTTTACTGTGAGTTAGGCCAAAAAAAAGCTGAGAACACTTAGAATCATTTATTTTACTTTTTATATTGGAATCCTCTAACTTTTTCTATTAAAACGAACGAATTCATTTTAAGTTACAGCACATGGGAATAAAGTCATGTACCTAAAGAATAAAATTCGAGCTCTGTAGAATAACTACTAGGGTAAGATCCCATAAACATAATCGCCTAATCCTGCATAAAATGAAAGAACAATGAAAGAATGAAACAGTTTCGAAGTACTATATCAATTCATTTCTATCACAGAATTACAGATATTTATAACGACAACGAAAACTAGCTTTGAACTGTGCTGTCGAGTTTTCCCCTATATGCTTAATTTCATGAAAATCGGATGAGAACTGACAGATTCACTTCGTGATAATTTCCGCAAAATGTATTGGGTTGTCCGGAAAGTTCGTGCCGATTTTTTAAGAAAATTAAAACGCAGCTCATTTAAATATTGGTATACATTTATTAAGTTATATAGGTACCATTCTGTTCCACAACCTTTCTCCATCTTTCATGCAGCTTGAGAATTCCGTCCTTCCAGAACTTTTCAGGTTTTTCGGCAAAAAATTTGTCCAAATGGGTTTTTATCTCAACCAAAGAGTTGAAATTTTTTCCATTAAGGGAATTTTGTAATGATCGAAAAAAGAGGAAATCCGAAGGCGCAAGGTCTGTCGAATACGGTGGCTGGGGTAAAACATCCCAACTAAACTCCAACAATTTTTGCCGAGTTCTCAAAGACACCCGAGGTCGCGCGTTGTCCTGATGAAACACGACGCCCTTCCTATTCGCAATTTCTGGACGTTTTTGTTCAATTGATGTCTTCAATTTATCTTATTGAGAGCAATACTTTGCCGAATCTATCGTTTCATTATTTGGTAAAAGCTCATAATATAGGATTCCTATTCAGTCCCATTAGATACAGAGCATTAATTTCATCGAATGAAGACCGGCTTTAGGGGTGATTAAAGGTGGTTCATCACTCTTTCCCCAGGATCTTTTACGCTGAACATTTTTATAAATTATCCATTTTTCCTCGCCATAAACAGCGCATATCTTATTTGCTGCTTGTGTGGCACTTTTGCCCTTTCGGAAAAAGAAAGGCATTAAATGCCTATAATGCACTTTATTTGCCACCATATTCTAAGGCGTACAAAACTGATAAAAATTAACGAATCGTAACCAAACTTTTTTCCAAATATGGCTGAAGTTATCTCTTTTCGAATATGTACACGTGTCATTTGTTTTCAATAATTGTGATATATTCAGTCAGGTTTCTGACGCTATCTTGCGAAAATCGGCACGAACTTTCCGGACAACCCAATATATCGAAATAAATACCTTCAAAGTTGTATGACATGTAGTATAAAATGCTTAAGAATTTGACCACGTTGATTAGCTCGACCCAAGTACTGTTCGTTCTCTACATTCACCCCCACACGCATCAAGCGCCTCGGTCAATGGAAATCTGGTTTATTCCTTTATTACCAGCGTCGCATAACTTGCGCACACTTAGACTACACTGACACTAATTTGAATAGGCCCTAGTACCAGTAGACGAAAGGTATAATGGTCTAAACTCCCATCAGCATATAAAGACTAGGGAAACCATGAAATACACGGAGATGAGATAGCAAGCAGTGAAAATCAAATCATCAAGAGGAATACGTTATATTCAATCAAATACATTTACTCTTTGTGTTATAATAAATGGGAATCTACAAACTTGCATGTGAACTAGCTTGCGTTCGTAATAATCGTATGGTTAGTTCTCTCTATAGAAAAGTCGGACGAAACAAGTACATTCAGCCTCATAATAATGTGAATTTTGTACTGCGAATCCAATTTTATAAAAATACAAAGGTAATATAACTAATCCATAATAATATCTGACATATAACTAGACAACTTTATTATGTAAGAAAAGTGGTGGATACAATTTCTCAGCTTGGACATCGCTAGATTTAATTCTGAAAAATGACGCGTTGCAAAAGTATTTTTTTTTTTTAGTTAACCGCTGTTGAAAAGATAAATCTCGCAACCTCCAAAAATCAATATGGGATATAAGCTGTGAATAAATT
>NW_027471544.1:0-23948 GCF_051020765.1 Lasioglossum baleicum
CTCTCGCACGTGTTTTTACTCGACTAGCCTGCGGGATGCATCCTCTCGCACGTGTTTTTACTCGACTAGCCTGCGGGAAGCATCCTCTCGCACGTGTTTTTACTCGACTAGTCTGCGGGATGCATCCTCTCGCACGTGTTTTTGCTCGACTAGCCTGCGGGATGCATCCTCTCGCACGTGTTTTTGCTCGACTAGCCTGCGGGATGCATCCTCTCGCACGTGTATTTGCTCGACTAGCCTGCGGGATGCATCCTCTCGCACGTGTTTGTGCTCGACTAGCCTGCGGGATGCATCCTCTCGCACGTGTTTTTACTTGACTGGCCTGCGGGATGCATCCTCTCGCACGTGTTTTTGCTCGACTAGCCTGCGGGATGCATCCTCTCGCACGTGTTTTTGCTCGACTAGCCTGCGGGATGCATCCTCTCGCACGTGTTTTTACTCGACTAGCCTGCGGGATGCATCCTCTCGCACGTGTTTTTACTTGACGACCCTGCGGGATGCATCCTCTCGCACGTGTTTTTGCTCGACTAGCCTGCGGGATGCATCCTCTCGCACGTGTTTTTGCTCGACTAGCCTGCGGGATGCATCCTCTCGCACGTGTTTTTGCTCGACTAGCCTGCGGGATGCATCCTCTCGCACGTGTTTTTACTCGACTAGCCTGCGGGATGCATCCTCTCGCACGTGTCTTTGCTCGACTAGCCTGCGGGATGCATCCTCTCGCACGTGTTTTTGCTCGACTAGCCGGCGGGATGCATCCTCTCGCACGTGTTTTTACTCGACTGGCCTGCGGGATTCATCCTCTCGCACGTGTTTTTACTCGACTAGGCATGCGCATCCCAAAAAACCTGCGCATGCGCATCCCAAAAAACCTGCGCATGCGCATCCCACAAAACCTGCGCATGCGCATCCCACAAAACCTCGCACGTGTTTTTACTCGACTAGCCTGCGGGATGCATGTTCTCGCACGTGTTTTTACTCGACTAGCCTGCGGGATGCATCCTCTCGCACGTGTTTTTACTCGACTAGCCTGCGGGATGCATCCTCTCGCACGTGTTTTTACTCGACTAGCCTGCGGGATGCATCCTCTCGCACGTGTTTGTGCTCGACTAGCCTGCGAGATGCATCCTCTCGCACGTGTTTTAACTTGACTAGCCTGCGGGATGCATCCTCTCGCACGTGTTTTTGCTCGACTAGCCTGCGGGATGCATCCTCTCGCACGTGTTTTTGCTCGACTAGCCTGCGGGATGCATCCTCTCGCACGTGTTTTTACTCGACTAGTCATGCGCATCCCAAAAAACCTGCGCATGCGCATCCCACAAAACCTGCGCATGCGCATCCCACAAAACTTCGCACGTGTTTTTACTCGACTAGCCCGCGGGGATGCATCCTCTCGCACGTGTTTTTACTCGACTAGCCTGCGGGAAGTATCCTCTTGCACGTGTTTTTACTCGACTAGCCTGCGGGATGCATCCTCCCGCACGTGTTTTTACTCGACTAGCCTGCGGGAAGCATCCTCTCGCACGTGTTTTTACTCGACTAGCCTGCGGGAAGCATCCTCTCGCACGTGTTTTTACTCGACTAGTCTGCGGGATGCATCCTCTCGCACGTGTTTTTGCTCGACTAGCCTGCGGGATGCATCCTCTCGCACGTGTATTTGCTCGACTAGCCTGCGGGATGCATCCTCTCGCACGTGTTTGTGCTCGACTAGCCTGCGGGATGCATCCTCTCGCACGTGTTTTTACTTGACTAGCCTGCGGGATGCATCCTCTCGCACGTGTTTTTGCTCGACTAGCCTGCGGGATGCATCCTCTCGCACGTGTTTTTGCTCGACTAGCCTGCGGGATGCATCCTCTCGCACGTGTTTTTACTCGACTAGCCTGCGGGATGCATCCTCTCGCACGTGTTTTTACTTGACTACCCTGCGGGATGCATCCTCTCGCACGTGTTTTTGCTCGACTAGCCTGCGGGATGCATCCTCTCGCACGTGTTTTTGCTCGACTAGCCTGCGGGATGCATCCTCTCGCACGTGTTTTTGCTCGACTAGCCTGCGGGATGCATCCTCTCGCACGTGTTTTTACTCGACTAGCCTGCGGGATGCATCCTCTCGCACGTGTCTTTGCTCGACTAGCCTGCGGGATGCATCCTCTCGCACGTGTTTTTGCTCGACTAGCCGGCGGGATGCATCCTCTCGCACGTGTTTTTACTCGACTAGCCTGCGGGATTCATCCTCTCGCACGTGTTTTTACTCGACTAGGCATGCGCATCCCAAAAAACCTGCGCATGCGCATCCCAAAAAACCTGCGCATGCGCATCCCACAAAACCTGCGCATGCGCATCCCACAAAACCTCGCACGTGTTTTTACTCGACTAGCCTGCGGGATGCATGTTCTCGCACGTGTTTTTACTCGACTAGCCTGCGGGATGCATCCTCTCGCACGTGTTTTTACTCGACTAGCCTGCGGGATGCATCCTCTCGCACGTGTTTTTGCTCGACTAGCCTGCGGGATGCATCCTCTCGCACGTGTTTTTGCTCGACTAGCCTGCGGGATGCATCCACTCGCACGTGTTTTTACTCGACTAGTCATGCGCATCCCAAAAAACCTGCGCATGCGCATCCACAAAACCAGCGCATGCGCATCCCACAAAACTTCGCACGTGTTTTTACTCGACTAGCCCGCGGGATGCATCCTCTCGCACGTGTTTTTACTCGACTAGCCTGCGGGAAGTATCCTCTTGCACGTGTTTTTACTCGACTAGCCTGCGGGATGCATCCTCCCGCACGTGTTTTTACTCGACTAGCCTGCGGGAAGCATCCTCTCGCACGTGTTTTTACTCGACTAGCCTGCGGGAAGCATCCTCTCGCACGTGTTTTTACTCGACTAGTCTGCGGGATGCATCCTCTCGCACGTGTTTTTGCTCGACTAGCCTGCGGGATGCATCCTCTCGCACGTGTTTTTGCTCGACTAGCCTTCGGGATGCATCCTCTCGCACGTGTTTTTGCTCGACTAGCCTGCGGGATGCATCCTCTCGCACGTGTTTTTGCTCGACTAGCCGGCGGGATGCATCCTCTCGCACGTGTTTTTACTCGACTAGCCTGCGGGATTCATCCTCTCGCACGTGTTTTTACTCGACTAGGCATGCGCATCCCAAAAAACCTGCGCATGCGCATCCCAAAAAACCTGCGCATGCGCATCCCACAAAACCTGCGCATGCGCATCCCACAAAACCTCGCACGTGTTTTTACTCGACTAGCCTGCGGGATGCATGTTCTCGCACGTGTTTTTACTCGACTAGACTGCGGGATGCATCCTCTCGCACGTGTTTTTACTCGACTAGCCTGCGGGATGCATCCTCTCGCACGTGTTTTTACTCGACTAGCCTGCGGGAAGCATCCTCTCGCACGTGTTTTTGCTCGACTAGCCTGCGGGATGCATCCTCTCGCACGTGTTTTTGCTCGACTAGCCTGCGGGATGCATCCTCTCGCACGTGTTTTTGATCGACTAGCCTGCGGGATGCATCCTCTCGCACGTGTTTTTACTCGACTAGCCTGCGGGATGCATCCTCTCGCACGTGTTTTTGCTCGACTAGGCATGCGCATCCCAAAAAACCTGCACATGCGCATCCCACAAAACCTGCGCATGCGCATCCCACAAAACCTCGCACGTGTTTTTACTCGACTAGCCTGCGGTATGCATCCTCTCGCACGTGTTTTTACTCGACTAGCCTGCGGGATGCATCCTCTCGCACGTGTTTTTACTCGACTAGCCTGCGGGATGCATCCTCTCGCACGTGTTTTTGCTCGACTAGCCTGCGGGATGCATCCTCTCGCACGTGTTTTTACTCGACTCGCCTGCGGGGTGCATCCTCTCGCACGTGTTTTTACTTGTCTACCCTGCGGAATACATCCTCTCGCACGTGTTTTTGCTCGACTAGCCTGCGGGATGCATCCTCTCGCACGTGTTTTTGCTCGACTAGCCTGCGGGATGCATCCTCTCGCACGTGTTTTTGCTCGACTAGACTGCGGGATGCATCCTCTCGCACGTGTTTTTGCTCGACTAGCCTGCGGGATTCATCCTCTCGCACGTGTTTTTACTCGACTAGCCTGCGGGATGCATCCTCTCGCACGTGTTTTTGCTCGACTAGCCTGCGGGATGCATCCTCTCGCACGTGTTTTTACTCGACTAGCCTGCGGGATGCATCCTCTCGCACGTGTTTTTACTCGACTAGTCTGCGGGATGCATCCTCTCGCACGTGTTTTTGCTCGACTAGCCTGCGGGATGCATCCTCTCGCACGTGTTTTTGCTCGACTAGCCTGCGGGATGCATCCTCCCGCACGTGTTTTTACTCGACTAGGCATGCGCATCCCAAAAAACCTGCGCATGCGCATCCCAAAAATCCTGCGCATGCGCATCCCACAAAACCTGCGCATGCGCATCCCACAAAACCTCGCACGTGTTTTTACTCGACTAGCCTGCGGGATGCATCCTCTCGCACGTGTTTTTACTCGACTAGCCTGCGGGATGCATCCTCTCGCACGTGTTTTTACTCGACTAGCCTGCGGGATGCATCCTCTCGCACGTGTCTTTGCTCGACTAGCCTGCGGGATGCATCCTCTCGCACGTGTTTTTGCTCGACTAGCCGGCGGGATGCATCCTCTCGCACGTGTTTTTACTCGACTAGCCTGCGGGATTCATCCTCTCGCACGTGTTTTTACTCGACTAGGCATGCGCATCCCAAAAAACCTGCGCATGCGCATCCCAAAAAACCTGCGCATGCGCATCCCACAAAACCTGCGCATGCGCATCCCACAAAACCTCGCACGTGTTTTTACTCGACTAGCCTGCGGGATGCATGTTCTCGCACGTGTTTTTACTCGACTAGCCTGCGGGATGCATCCTCTCGCACGTGTTTTTACTCGACTAGCCTGCGGGATGCATCCTCTCGCACGTGTTTTTGCTCGACTAGCCTGCGGGATGCATCCTCTCGCACGTGTTTTTGCTCGACTAGCCTGCGGGATGCATCCACTCGCACGTGTTTTTACTCGACTAGTCATGCGCATCCCAAAAAACCTGCGCATGCGCATCCCACAAAACCAGCGCATGCGCATCCCACAAAACTTCGCACGTGTTTTTACTCGACTAGCCCGCGGGATGCATCCTCTCGCACGTGTTTTTACTCGACTAGCCTGCGGGAAGTATCCTCTTGCACGTGTTTTTACTCGACTAGCCTGCGGGATGCATCCTCCCGCACGTGTTTTTACTCGACTAGCCTGCGGGAAGCATCCTCTCGCACGTGTTTTTACTCGACTAGCCTGCGGGAAGCATCCTCTCGCACGTGTTTTTACTCGACTAGTCTGCGGGATGCATCCTCTCGCACGTGTTTTTGCTCGACTAGCCTGCGGGATGCATCCTCTCGCACGTGTTTTTGCTCGACTAGCCTTCGGGATGCATCCTCTCGCACGTGTTTTTGCTCGACTAGCCTGCGGGATGCATCCTCTCGCACGTGTTTTTGCTCGACTAGCCGGCGGGATGCATCCTCTCGCACGTGTTTTTACTCGACTAGCCTGCGGGATTCATCCTCTCGCACGTGTTTTTACTCGACTAGGCATGCGCATCCCAAAAAACCTGCGCATGCGCATCCCAAAAAACCTGCGCATGCGCATCCCACAAAACCTGCGCATGCGCATCCCACAAAACCTCGCACGTGTTTTTACTCGACTAGCCTGCGGGATGCATGTTCTCGCACGTGTTTTTACTCGACTAGACTGCGGGATGCATCCTCTCGCACGTGTTTTTACTCGACTAGCCTGCGGGATGCATCCTCTCGCACGTGTTTTTACTCGACTAGCCTGCGGGAAGCATCCTCTCGCACGTGTTTTTGCTCGACTAGCCTGCGGGATGCATCCTCTCGCACGTGTTTTTGCTCGACTAGCCTGCGGGATGCATCCTCTCGCACGTGTTTTTGATCGACTAGCCTGCGGGATGCATCCTCTCGCACGTGTTTTTACTCGACTAGCCTGCGGGATGCATCCTCTCGCACGTGTTTTTGCTCGACTAGGCATGCGCATCCCAAAAAACCTGCACATGCGCATCCCACAAAACCTGCGCATGCGCATCCCACAAAACCTCGCACGTGTTTTTACTCGACTAGCCTGCGGTATGCATCCTCTCGCACGTGTTTTTACTCGACTAGCCTGCGGGATGCATCCTCTCGCACGTGTTTTTACTCGACTAGCCTGCGGGATGCATCCTCTCGCACGTGTTTTTGCTCGACTAGCCTGCGGGATGCATCCTCTCGCACGTGTTTTTACTCGACTCGCCTGCGGGGTGCATCCTCTCGCACGTGTTTTTACTTGTCTACCCTGCGGAATACATCCTCTCGCACGTGTTTTTGCTCGACTAGCCTGCGGGATGCATCCTCTCGCACGTGTTTTTGCTCGACTAGCCTGCGGGATGCATCCTCTCGCACGTGTTTTTGCTCGACTAGACTGCGGGATGCATCCTCTCGCACGTGTTTTTGCTCGACTAGCCTGCGGGATTCATCCTCTCGCACGTGTTTTTACTCGACTAGCCTGCGGGATGCATCCTCTCGCACGTGTTTTTGCTCGACTAGCCTGCGGGATGCATCCTCTCGCACGTGTTTTTACTCGACTAGCCTGCGGGATGCATCCTCTCGCACGTGTTTTTACTCGACTAGTCTGCGGGATGCATCCTCTCGCACGTGTTTTTGCTCGACTAGCCTGCGGGATGCATCCTCTCGCACGTGTTTTTGCTCGACTAGCCTGCGGGATGCATCCTCCCGCACGTGTTTTTACTCGACTAGGCATGCGCATCCCAAAAAACCTGCGCATGCGCATCCCAAAAATCCTGCGCATGCGCATCCCACAAAACCTGCGCATGCGCATCCCACAAAACCTCGCACGTGTTTTTACTCGACTAGCCTGCGGGATGCATCCTCTCGCACGTGTTTTTACTCGACTAGCCTGCGGGATGCATCCTCTCGCACGTGTTTTTGCTCGACTAGCCTGCGGGATGCATCCTCTCGCACGTGTTTTTACTCGACTAGCCTGCGGGATGCATCCTCTCGCACATGTTTTTGCTCGACTAGCCTGCGGAGTACATCCTCTCGCACGTGTTTTTGCTCGACTAGCCTGCGGGATGCATCCTCTCGCACGTGTTTTTGCTCGACTAGCCTGCGGGATGCATCCTCTCGCACGTGTTTTTGCTCGACTAGCCTGCGGGATGCATCCTCTCGCACGTGTTTTTGCTCGACTAGCCATGCGCATCCCAAAAAACCTGCGCATGCGCATCCCACAAAACCTGCGCATGCGCATCCCACAAAACCTCGCACGTGTTTTTACTCGACTAGCCTGCGGGATGCATCCTCTCGCACGTGTTTTTACTCGACTAGCCTGCGGGAAGCATCCTCTTGCACGTGTTTTTACTCGACTAGCCTGCGGGATGCATCCTCTCGCACGTGTTTTTGCTCGACTAGCCTGCGGGATGCATCCTCTCGCACGTGTTTTTGCTCGACTAGCCTGCGGGATGCATCCTCTCGCACGTGTATTTGCTCGACTAGCCTGCGGGATGCATCCTCTCGCACGTGTTTTTGCTCGACTAGCCTGCGGGATGCATCCTCTCGCACGTGTTTTTGCTCGACTAGCCTGCGGGATGCATCCTCTCGCACGTGTTTTTGCTCGACTAGCCTGCGGGATGCATCCTCTCGCACGTGTTTTTGCTCGACTAGCCATGCGCATCCCAAAAAACCTGCGCATGCGCATCCCACAAAACCTGCGCATGCGCATCCCACAAAACCTCGCACGTGTTTTTACTCGACTAGCCTGCGGGATGCATCCTCTCGCACGTGTTTTTACTCGACTAGCCTGCGGGATGCATCCTCTCGCACGTGTTTTTACTCGACTAGCCTGCGGGATGCATCCTCTCGCACGTGTTTTTGCTCGACTAGCCTGCGGGATGCATCCTCTCGCACGTGTTTTTGCTCGACTAGGCATGCGCATACCAAAAAACCTGCGCATGCGCATCCCAAAAAACCTGCGCATGCGCATCCCACAAAACCTGCGCATGCGCATCCCACAAAACCTCGCACGTGTTTTTACTCGACTAGCCTGCGGGATGCATCCTCTCGCACGTGTTTTTACTCGACTAGCCTGCGGGATGCATCCTCTCGCACGTGTTTTTACTCGACTAGCCTGCGGGAAGCAACCTCTCGCACGTGTTTTTACTCGACTAGTCTGCGGGATGCATCCTCTCGCTCGTGTTTTTGCTCGACTAGCCTGCGGTATGCATCCTCTCGCACGTGTTTTTGCTCGACTAGCCTGCGGGATGCATCCTCTCGCACGTGTATTTGCTCGACTAGCCTGCGGGATGCATCCTCTCGCACGTGTTTGTGTTCGACTAGCCTGCGGGATGCATCCTCTCGCACGTGTTTTACTTGACTAGCCTGCGGGATGCATCCTCTCGCACGAGTTTTTACTCGACTAGCCTGCAGGATGCATCCTCTCGCACGTGTTTTTACTCGACTAGCCTGCGGGATGCATCCTCTCGCACGTGTTTTTGCTCGACTAGCCTGCGGGATGCATCCTCTCGCACGTGTATTTGCTCGACTAGCCTGCGGGATGCATCCTCTCGCACGTGTTTTTACTCGACTACCCTGCGGAATGCATCCTTTTGCACGTGTTTTTGCTCGACTAGCCATGCGCATCCCAAAAAACCTGCGCATGCGCATCCCAAAAAACCTGCGCATGCGCATCCCACAAAACCTCGCACGTGTTTTTACTCGACTAGCCTGCGGGATGCATCCTCTCGCACGTGTTTTTACTCGACTAGCCTGCGGGATGCATCCTCTCGCACGTGTTTTTACTCGACTAGCCTGCGGGATGCATCCTCTCGCACGTGTTTGTGCTCGACTAGCCTGCGAGATGCATCCTCTCGCACGTGTTTTAACTTGACTAGCCTGCGGGATGCATCCTCTCGCACGTGTTTTTGCTCGACTAGCCTGCGGGATGCATCCTCTCGCACGTGTTTTTGCTCGACTAGCCTGCGGGATGCATCCCCTCCCACGTGTTTTTACTCGACTAGCCTGCGGGATTCATCCTCTCGCACGTGTTTTTACTCGACTAGCCTGCGGGATGCATCCTCTCGCACGTGTTTTTACTCGACTAGCCTGCGGGATGCATCCTCTCGCACGTGTTTTTACTCGACTAGCCTGCGGGATGCATCCTCTCGCACGTGTTTTTGCTCGACTAGCCTGCGGGATGCATCCTCTCGCACGTGTTTTTGCTCGACTAGGCATGCGCATACCAAAAAACCTGCGCATGCGCATCCCACAAAACCTGCGCATGCGCATCCCACAAAACCTCGCACGTGTTTTTACTCGACTAGCCTGCGGGATGCATCCTCTCGCACGTGTTTTTACTCGACTAGCCTGCGGGATGCATCCTCTCGCACGTGTTTTTACTCGACTAGCCTGCGGGAAGCAACCTCTCGCACGTGTTTTTACTCGACTAGTCTGCGGGATGCATCCTCTCGCTCGTGTTTTTGCTCGACTAGCCTCCGGTATGCATCCTCTCGCACGTGTTTTTGCTCCACTAGCCTGCGGGATGCATCCTCTCGCACGTGTATTTGCTCGACTAGCCTGCGGGATGCATCCTCTCGCACGTGTTTGTGTTCGACTAGCCTGCGGGATGCATCCTCTCGCACGTGTTTTACTTGACTAGCCTGCGGGATGCATCCTCTCGCACGAGTTTTTACTCGACTAGCCTGCAGGATGCATCCTCTCGCACGTGTTTTTACTCGACTAGCCTGCGGGATGCATCCTCTCGCACGTGTTTTTGCTCGACTAGCCTGCGGGATGCATCCTCTCGCACGTGTATTTGCTCGACTAGCCTGCGGGATGCATCCTCTCGCACGTGTTTTTACTCGACTACCCTGCGGAATGCATCCTTTTGCACGTGTTTTTGCTCGACTAGCCATGCGCATCCCAAAAAACCTGCGCATGCGCATCCCAAAAAACCTGCGCATGCGCATCCCACAAAACCTCGCACGTGTTTTTACTCGACTAGCCTGCGGGATGCATCCTCTCGCACGTGTTTTTACTCGACTAGCCTGCGGGATGCATCCTCTCGCACGTGTTTTTACTCGACTAGCCTGCGGGATGCATCCTCTCGCACGTGTTTGTGCTCGACTAGCCTGCGAGATGCATCCTCTCGCACGTGTTTTAACTTGACTAGCCTGCGGGATGCATCCTCTCGCACGTGTTTTTGCTCGACTAGCCTGCGGGATGCATCCTCTCGCACGTGTTTTTGCTCGACTAGCCTGCGGGATGCATCCTCTCGCACGTGTTTTTACTCGACTAGTCATGCGCATCCCAAAAAACCTGCGCATGCGCATCCCACAAAACCTGCGCATGCGCATCCCACAAAACTTCGCACGTGTTTTTACTCGACTAGCCCGCGGGATGCATCCTCTCGCACGTGTTTTTACTCGACTAGCCTGCGGGAAGTATCCTCTTGCACGTGTTTTTACTCGACTAGCCTGCGGGATGCATCCTCCCGCACGTGTTTTTACTCGACTAGCCTGCGGGAAGCATCCTCTCGCACGTGTTTTTACTCGACTAGCCTGCGGGAAGCATCCTCTCGCACGTGTTTTTACTCGACTAGTCTGCGGGATGCATCCTCTCGCACGTGTTTTTGCTCGACTAGCCTGCGGGATGCATCCTCTCGCACGTGTTTTTGCTCGACTAGCCTTCGGGATGCATCCTCTCGCACGTGTTTTTGCTCGACTAGCCTGCGGGATGCATCCTCTGGCACGTGTTTTTGCTCGACTAGCCTGCGGGATGCATCCTCTCGCACGTGTTTTTACTCGAATAGCCTGCGGGATGCATCCTCCCGCACGTGTTTTTACTCGACTAGCCTGCGGGATGCATCCTCTCGCACGTGTTTTTGCTCGACTAGCCTGCGGGATGCATCCTCTCGCACGTGTTTTTGCTCGACTAGCCTGCGGGATGCATCCCCTCCCACGTGTTTTTACTCGACTAGCCTGCGGGATTCATCCTCTCGCACGTGTTTTTACTCGACTAGCCTGCGGGATGCATCCTCTCGCACGTGTTTTTGGTCGACTAGCCTGCGGGATGCATCCTCTCGCACGTGTTTTTACTCGACTAGCCTGCGGGATGCATCCTCCCGCACGTGTTTTTACTCGACTAGCCTGCGGGATGCATCCTCTCGCACGTGTTTTTGCTCGACTAGCCTGAGGGATGCATCCTCTCGCACGTGTTTTTGCTCGACTAGCCTGCGGGATGCATCCTCTCGCACGTGTTTTTGCTCGACTAGCCTGCGGGATGCATCCTCTCGCACGTGTTTTTGCTCGACTAGCCATGCGCATCCCAAAAAACCTGCGCATGCGCATCCCACAAAACCTCGCTCGTGTTTTTGCTCGACTAGCCTGCGGGATGCATCCTCTCGCACGTGTATTTGCTCGACTAGCCTGCGGGATGCATCCTCTCGCACGTGTTTGTGCTCGACTAGCCTGCGGGATGCATCCTCTCGCACGTGTTTTTACTTGACTAGCCTGCGGGATGCATCCTCTCGCACGTGTTTTTGCTCGACTAGCCTGCGGGATGCATCCTCTCGCACGTGTTTTTGCTCGACTAGCCTGCGGGATGCATCCTCTCGCACGTGTTTTTACTCGACTAGCCTGCGGGATGCATCCTCCCGCACGTGTTTTTACTCGACTAGGCATGCGCATCCCAAAAAACCTGCGCATGCGCATCCCAAAAAACCTGCGCATGCGCATCCCACAAAACCTCGCACGTGTTTTTACTCGACTAGCCTGCGGGATGCATCCTCTCGCACGTGTTTTTACTCGACTAGCCTGCGGGATGCATCCTCTCGCACGTGTTTGTGTTCGACTAGCCTGCGGGATGCATCCTCTCGCACGTGTTTTACTTGACTAGCCTGCGGGATGCATCCTCTCGCACGAGTTTTTACTCGACTAGCCTGCAGGATGCATCCTCTCGCACGTGTTTTTACTCGACTAGCCTGCGGGATGCATCCTCTCGCACGTGTTTTTGCTCGACTAGCCTGCGGGATGCATCCTCTCGCACGTGTATTTGCTCGACTAGCCTGCGGGATGCATCCTCTCGCACGTGTTTTTACTCGACTACCCTGCGGAATGCATCCTTTTGCACGTGTTTTTGCTCGACTAGCCATGCGCATCCCAAAAAACCTGCGCATGCGCATCCCAAAAAACCTGCGCATGCGCATCCCACAAAACCTCGCACGTGTTTTTACTCGACTAGCCTGCGGGATGCATCCTCTCGCACGTGTTTTTACTCGACTAGCCTGCGGGATGCATCCTCTCGCACGTGTTTGTGCTCGACTAGCCTGCGAGATGCATCCTCTCGCACGTGTTTTAACTTGACTAGCCTGCGGGATGCATCCTCTCGCACGTGTTTTTGCTCGACTAGCCTGCGGGATGCATCCTCTCGCACGTGTTTTTGCTCGACTAGCCTGCGGGATGCATCCTCTCGCACGTGTTTTTACTCGACTAGTCATGCGCATCCCAAAAAACCTGCGCATGCGCATCCCACAAAACCTGCGCATGCGCATCCCACAAAACTTCGCACGTGTTTTTACTCGACTAGCCCGCGGGATGCATCCTCTCGCACGTGTTTTTACTCGACTAGCCTGCGGGAAGTATCCTCTTGCACGTGTTTTTACTCGACTAGCCTGCGGGATGCATCCTCCCGCACGTGTTTTTACTCGACTAGCCTGCGGGAAGCATCCTCTCGCACGTGTTTTTACTCGACTAGCCTGCGGGAAGCATCCTCTCGCACGTGTTTTTACTCGACTAGTCTGCGGGATGCATCCTCTCGCACGTGTTTTTGCTCGACTAGCCTGCGGGATGCATCCTCTCGCACGTGTTTTTGCTCGACTAGCCTTCGGGATGCATCCTCTCGCACGTGTTTTTGCTCGACTAGCCTGCGGGATGCATCCTCTAGCACGTGTTTTTGCTCGACTAGCCTGCGGGATGCATCCTCTCGCACGTGTTTTTACTCGAATAGCCTGCGGGATGCATCCTCCCGCACGTGTTTTTACTCGACTAGCCTGCGGGATGCATCCTCTCGCACGTGTTTTTGCTCGACTAGCCTGCGGGATGCATCCTCTCGCACGTGTTTTTGCTCGACTAGCCTGCGGGATGCATCCCCTCCCACGTGTTTTTACTCGACTAGCCTGCGGGATTCATCCTCTCGCACGTGTTTTTACTCGACTAGCCTGCGGGATGCATCCTCTCGCACGTGTTTTTGGTCGACTAGCCTGCGGGATGCATCCTCTCGCACGTGTTTTTACTCGACTAGCCTGCGGGATGCATCCTCCCGCACGTGTTTTTACTCGACTAGCCTGCGGGATGCATCCTCTCGCACGTGTTTTTGCTCGACTAGCCTGAGGGATGCATCCTCTCGCACGTGTTTTTGCTCGACTAGCCTGCGGGATGCATCCTCTCGCACGTGTTTTTGCTCGACTAGCCTGCGGGATGCATCCTCTCGCACGTGTTTTTGCTCGACTAGCCATGCGCATCCCAAAAAACCTGCGCATGCGCATCCCACAAAACCTCGCTCGTGTTTTTGCTCGACTAGCCTGCGGGATGCATCCTCTCGCACGTGTATTTGCTCGACTAGCCTGCGGGATGCATCCTCTCGCACGTGTTTTTGCTCGACTAGCCTGCGGGATGCATCCTCTCGCACGTGTTTTTGCTCGACTAGCCAGCGGGACGCATCCTCTCGCACGTGTTTTTACTCGACTAGCCTGCGGGATGCATCCTCTCGCACGTGTTTTTACTCGACTAGCCTGCGGGAAGCAACCTCTTGCACGTGTTTTTACTCGACTAGCCTGCGGGATGCATCCTCTCGCACGTGTTTTTACTCGACTAGCCTGCGGGAAGCATCCTCTCGCACGTGTTTTTACTCGACTAGTCTGCGGGATGCATCCTCTCGCACGTGTTTTTGCTCGACTAGCCTGCGGGATGCATCCTCTCGCACGTGTTTTTGCTCGACTAGCCTGCGGGATGCATCCTCTCGCACGTGTATTTGCTCGACTAGCCTGCGGGATGCATCCTCTCGCACGTGTTTGTGCTCGACTAGCCTGCGGGATGCATCCTCTCGCACGTGTTTTTACTTGACTAGCCTGCGGGATGCATCCTCTCGCACGTGTTTTTGCTCGACTAGCCTGCGGGATGCATCCTCTCGCACGTGTTTTTGCTCGACTAGCCTGCGGGATGCATCCTCTCGCACGTGTTTTTACTCGACTAGCCTGCGGGATGCATCCTCCCGCACGTGTTTTTACTCGACTAGGCATGCGCATCCCAAAAAACCTGCGCATGCGCATCCCAAAAAACCTGCGCATGCGCATCCCACAAAACCTCGCACGTGTTTTTACTCGACTAGCCTGCGGGATGCATCCTCTCGCACGTGTTTTTACTCGACTAGCCTGCGGGATGCATCCTCTCGCACGTGTTTTTGCTCGACTAGCCTGCGGGATGCATCCTCTCGCACGTGTTTTTACTCGACTAGCCTGCGGGATGCATCCTCTCGCACATGTTTTTGCTCGACTAGCCTGCGGAGTACATCCTCTCGCACGTGTTTTTGCTCGACTAGCCTGCGGGATGCATCCTCTCGCACGTGTTTTTGCTCGACTAGCCTGCGGGATGCATCCTCTCGCACGTGTTTTTGCTCGACTAGCCTGCGGGATGCATCCTCTCGCACGTGTTTTTGCTCGACTAGCCATGCGCATCCCAAAAAACCTGCGCATGCGCATCCCACAAAACCTGCGCATGCGCATCCCACAAAACCTCGCACGTGTTTTTACTCGACTAGCCTGCGGGATGCATCCTCTCGCACGTGTTTTTACTCGACTAGCCTGCGGGAAGCATCCTCTTGCACGTGTTTTTACTCGACTAGCCTGCGGGATGCATCCTCTCGCACGTGTTTTTACTCGACTAGCCTGCGGGAAGCATCCTCTCGCACGTGTTTTTACTCGACTAGTCTGCGGGATGCATCCTCTCGCACGTGTTTTTGCTCGACTAGCCTGCGGGATGCATCCTCTCGCACGTGTTTTTGCTCGACTAGCCTGCGGGATGCATCCTCTCGCACGTGTATTTGCTCGACTAGCCTGCGGGATGCATCCTCTCGCACGTGTTTTTGCTCGACTAGCCTGCGGGATGCATCCTCCCGCACGTGTTTTTACTCGACTAGCCTGCGGGAAGCATCCTCTCGCACGTGTTTTTACTCGACTAGCCTGCGGGAAGCATCCTCTCGCACGTGTTTTTACTCGACTAGTCTGCGGGATGCATCCTCTCGCACGTGTTTTTGCTCGACTAGCCTGCGGGATGCATCCTCTCGCACGTGTTTTTGCTCGACTAGCCTTCGGGATGCATCCTCTCGCACGTGTTTTTGCTCGACTAGCCTGCGGGATGCATCCTCTAGCACGTGTTTTTGCTCGACTAGCCTGCGGGATGCATCCTCTCGCACGTGTTTTTACTCGAATAGCCTGCGGGATGCATCCTCCCGCACGTGTTTTTACTCGACTAGCCTGCGGGATGCATCCTCTCGCACGTGTTTTTGCTCGACTAGCCTGCGGGATGCATCCTCTCGCACGTGTTTTTGCTCGACTAGCCTGCGGGATGCATCCCCTCCCACGTGTTTTTACTCGACTAGCCTGCGGGATTCATCCTCCTCGCACGTGTTTTTACTCGACTAGCCTGCGGGATGCATCCTCTCGCACGTGTTTTTGGTCGACTAGCCTGCGGGATGCATCCTCTCGCACGTGTTTTTACTCGACTAGCCTGCGGGATGCATCCTCCCGCACGTGTTTTTACTCGACTAGCCTGCGGGATGCATCCTCTCGCACGTGTTTTTTGCTCGACTAGCCTGAGGGATGCATCCTCTCGCACGTGTTTTTGCTCGACTAGCCTGCGGGATGCATCCTCTCGCACGTGTTTTTGCTCGACTAGCTGCGGGATGCATCCTCTCGCACGTGTTTTGCTCGACTAGCCATGCGCATCCCAAAAAACCTGCGCATGCGCATCCACAAAACCTCGCTCGTGTTTTTGCTCGACTAGCCTGCGGGATGCATCCTCCTCGCACGTGTATTTGCTCGACTAGCCTGCGGGATGCATCCTCTCGCACGTGTTTTTGCTCGACTAGCCTGCGGGATGCATCCTCTCGCACGTGTTTTTGCTCGACTAGCCAGCGGGACGCATCCTCTCGCACGTGTTTTTACTCGACTAGCCTGCGGGATGCATCCTCTCGCACGTGTTTTTACTCGACTAGCCTGCGGGAAGCAACCTCTTGCACGTGTTTTTACTCGACTAGCCTGCGGGATGCATCCTCTCGCACGTGTTTTTACTCGACTAGCCTGCGGGAAGCATCCTCTCGCACGTGTTTTTACTCGACTAGTCTGCGGGATGCATCCTCTCGCACGTGTTTTTGCTCGACTAGCCTGCGGGATGCATCCTCTCGCACGTGTTTTTGCTCGACTAGCCTGCGGGATGCATCCTCTCGCACGTGTATTTGCTCGACTAGCCTGCGGGATGCATCCTCCTCGCACGTGTTTGTGCTCGACTAGCCTGCGGGATGCATCCTCTCGCACGTGTTTTTACTTGACTAGCCTGCGGGATGCATCCTCTCGCACGTGTTTTTGCTCGACTAGCCTGCGGGATGCATCCTCTCGCACGTGTTTTTGCTCGACTAGCCTGCGGGATGCATCCTCTCGCACGTGTTTTTACTCGACTAGCCTGCGGGATGCATCCTCCCGCACGTGTTTTTACTCGACTAGGCATGCGCATCCCAAAAAAACCTGCGCATGCGCATCCCAAAAAACCTGCGCATGCGCATCCCACAAAACCTCGCACGTGTTTTTACTCGACTAGCCTGCGGGATGCATCCTCTCGCACGTGTTTTTACTCGACTAGCCTGCGGGATGCATCCTCTCGCACGTGTTTGTGTTCGACTAGCCTGCGGGATGCATCCTCTCGCACGTGTTTTACTTGACTAGCCTGCGGGATGCATCCTCTCGCACGAGTTTTTACTCGACTAGCCTGCAGGATGCATCCTCTCGCACGTGTTTTTACTCGACTAGCCTGCGGGATGCATCCTCTCGCACGTGTTTTTGCTCGACTAGCCTGCGGGATGCATCCTCTCGCACGTGTATTTGCTCGACTAGCCTGCGGGATGCTTCCTCTCGCACGTGTTTTTACTCGACTACCCTGCGGAATGCATCCTTTTGCACGTGTTTTTGCTCGACTAGCCATGCGCATCCCAAAAAACCTGCGCATGCGCATCCCAAAAAACTGCGCATGCGCATCCCACAAAACCTCGCACGTGTTTTTACTCGACTAGCCTGCGGGATGCATCCTCTCGCACGTGTTTTTACTCGACTAGCCTGCGGGATGCATCCTCTCGCACGTGTTTTTACTCGACTAGCCTGCGGGATGCATCCTCTCGCACGTGTTTGTGCTCGACTAGCCTGCGAGATGCATCCTCTCGCACGTGTTTTAACTTGACTAGCCTGCGGGATGCATCCTCTCGCACGTGTTTTTGCTCGACTAGCCTGCGGATGCATCCTCTCGCACGTGTTTTTGCTCGACTAGCCTGCGGGATGCATCCTCTCGCACGTGTTTTTACTCGACTAGTCATGCGCATCCCAAAAAACCTGCGCATGCGCATCCCACAAAACCTGCGCATGCGCATCCCACAAAACTTCGCACGTGTTTTTACTCGACTAGCCCGCGGGATGCATCCTCTCGCACGTGTTTTTACTCGACTAGCCTGCGGGAAGTATCCTCTTGCACGTGTTTTTACTCGACTAGCCTGCGGGATGCATCCTCCCGCACGTGTTTTTACTCGACTAGCCTGCGGGAAGCATCCTCTCGCACGTGTTTTTACTCGACTAGCCTGCGGGAAGCATCCTCTCGCACGTGTTTTTACTCGACTAGTCTGCGGGATGCATCCTCTCGCACGTGTTTTTGCTCGACTAGCCTGCGGGATGCATCCTCTCGCACGTGTTTTTGCTCGACTAGCCTTCGGGATGCATCCTCTCGCACGTGTTTTTGCTCGACTAGCCTGCGGGATGCATCCTCTAGCACGTGTTTTTGCTCGACTAGCCTGCGGGATGCATCCTCTCGCACGTGTTTTTACTCGAATAGCCTGCGGGATGCATCCTCCCGCACGTGTTTTTACTCGACTAGCCTGCGGGATGCATCCTCTCGCACGTGTTTTTGCTCGACTAGCCTGCGGGATGCATCCTCTCGCACGTGTTTTTGCTCGACTAGCCTGCGGGATGCATCCCCTCCCACGTGTTTTTACTCGACTAGCCTGCGGGATTCATCCTCTCGCACGTGTTTTTACTCGACTAGCCTGCGGGATGCATCCTCTCGCACGTGTTTTTGGTCGACTAGCCTGCGGGATGCATCCTCTCGCACGTGTTTTTACTCGACTAGCCTGCGGGATGCATCCTCCCGCACGTGTTTTTACTCGACTAGCCTGCGGGATGCATCCTCTCGCACGTGTTTTTGCTCGACTAGCCTGAGGGATGCATCCTCTCGCACGTGTTTTTGCTCGACTAGCCTGCGGGATGCATCCTCTCGCACGTGTTTTTGCTCGACTAGCCTGCGGGATGCATCCTCTCGCACGTGTTTTTGCTCGACTAGCCATGCGCATCCCAAAAAACCTGCGCATGCGCATCCCACAAAACCTCGCTCGTGTTTTTGCTCGACTAGCCTGCGGGATGCATCCTCTCGCACGTGTATTTGCTCGACTAGCCTGCGGGATGCATCCTCTCGCACGTGTTTTTGCTCGACTAGCCTGCGGGATGCATCCTCTCGCACGTGTTTTTGCTCGACTAGCCAGCGGGACGCATCCTCTCGCACGTGTTTTTACTCGACTAGCCTGCGGGATGCATCCTCTCGCATGTGTTTTTACTCGACTAGCCTGCGGGAAGCAACCTCTTGCACGTGTTTTTACTCGACTAGCCTGCGGGATGCATCCTCTCGCACGTGTTTTTACTCGACTAGCCTGCGGGAAGCATCCTCTCGCACGTGTTTTTACTCGACTAGTCTGCGGGATGCATCCTCTCGCACGTGTTTTTGCTCGACTAGCCTGCGGGATGCATCCTCTCGCACGTGTTTTTGCTCGACTAGCCTGCGGGATGCATTCTCTCGCACGTGTATTTGCTCGACTAGCCTGCGGGATGCATCCTCTCGCACGTGTTTGTGCTCGACTAGCCTGCGGGATGCATCCTCTCGCACGTGTTTTTACTTGACTAGCCTGCGGGATGCATCCTCTCGCACGTGTTTTTGCTCGACTAGCCTGCGGGATGCATCCTCTCGCACGTGTTTTTGCTCGACTAGCCTGCGGGATGCATCCTCTCGCACGTGTTTTTACTCGACTAGCCTGCGGGATGCATCCTCCCGCACGTGTTTTTACTCGACTAGGCATGCGCATCCCAAAAAACCTGCGCATGCGCATCCCAAAAAACCTGCGCATGCGCATCCCACAAAACCTCGCACGTGTTTTTACTCGACTAGCCTGCGGGATGCATCCTCTCGCACGTGTTTTTACTCGACTAGCCTGCGGGATGCATCCTCTCGCACGTGTTTTGCTCGACTAGCCTGCGGGATGCATCCTCTCGCACGTGTTTTTACTCGACTAGCCTGCGGGATGCATCCTCTCGCACATGTTTTTGCTCGACTAGCCTGCGGAGTACATCCTCTCGCACGTGTTTTTGCTCGACTAGCCTGCGGGATGCATCCTCTCGCACGTGTTTTTGCTCGACTAGCCTGCGGGATGCATCCTCTCGCACGTGTTTTTGCTCGACTAGCCTGCGGGATGCATCCTCTCGCACGTGTTTTTGCTCGACTAGCCATGCGCATCCCAAAAAAACCTGCGCATGCGCATCCCACAAAACCTGCGCATGCGCATCCCACAAAACCTCGCACGTGTTTTTACTCGACTAGCCTGCGGGATGCATCCTCTCGCACGTGTTTTTACTCGACTAGCCTGCGGGAAGCATCCTCTTGCACGTGTTTTTACTCGACTAGCCTGCGGGATGCATCCTCTCGCACGTGTTTTTAACTCGACTAGCCTGCGGAAGCATCCTCTCGCACGTGTTTTTACTCGACTAGTCTGCGGGATGCATCCTCTCGCACGTGTTTTTGCTCGACTAGCCTGCGGGATGCATCCTCTCGCACGTGTTTTTGCTCGACTAGCCTGCGGGATGCATCCTCTCGCACGTGTATTTGCTCGACTAGCCTGCGGGATGCATCCTCTCGCACGTGTTTTTGCTCGACTAGCCTGCGGGATGCATCCTCTCGCACGTGTTTTTGCTCGACTAGCCTGCGGGATGCATCCTCTCGCACGTGTTTTTGCTCGACTAGCCTGCGGGATGCATCCTCTCGCACGTGTTTTTGCTCGACTAGCCATGCGCATCCCAAAAAACCTGCGCATGCGCATCCCACAAAACCTGCGCATGCGCATCCCACAAAACCTCGCACGTGTTTTTACTCGACTAGCCTGCGGTATGCATCCTCTCGCACGTGTTTTTACTCGACTAGCCTGCGGGATGCATCCTCTCGCACGTGTTTTTACTCGACTAGCCTGCGGGATGCATCCTCTCGCACGTGTTTTTACTCGACTCGCCTGCGGGGTGCATCCTCTCGCACGTGTTTTTGCTCGACTAGCCTGCGGGATGCATCCTCTCGCACGTGTATTTGCTCGACTAGCCTGCGGGATGCATCCTCTCGCACGTGTTTGTGCTCGACTAGCCTGCGGGATGCATCCTCTCGCACGTGTTTTTGCTCGACTAGCCTGCGGGATGCATCCTCTCGCACGTGTTTTTACTCGACTCGCCTGCGGGGTGCATCCTCTCGCACGTGTTTTTACTTGTCTACCCTGCGGAATACATCCTCTCGCACGTGTTTTTGCTCGACTAGCCTGCGGGATGCATCCTCTCGCACGTGTTTTTGCTCGACTAGCCTGCGGGATGCATCCTCTCGCACGTGTTTTTGATCGACTAGCCTGCGGGATGCATCCTCTCGCACGTGTTTTGCTCGACTAGCCTGCGGGATGCATCCTCTCGCACGTGTTTTTACTCGACTCGCCTGCGGGGTGCATCCTCTCGCACGTGTTTTTACTTGTCTACCCTGCGGAATACATCCTCTCGCACGTGTTTTTTGCTCGACTAGCCTGCGGGATGCATCCTCTCGCACGTGTTTTTGCTCGACTAGCCTGCGGGATGCATCCTCTCGCACGTGTTTTTGCTCGACTAGACTGCGGGATGCATCCTCTCGCACGTGTTTTTGCTCGACTAGCCTGCGGGATTCATCCTCTCGCACGTGTTTTTACTCGACTAGCCTGCGGTATGCATCCTCTCGCACGTGTTTTTACTCGACTAGCCTGCGGTATGCATCCTCTCGCACGTGTTTTTACTCGACTAGCCTGCGGGATGCATCCTCTCGCACGTGTTTTTGCTCGACTAGCCTGCGGGATGCATCCTCTCGCACGTGTTTTTACTCGACTCGCCTGCGGGTGCATCCTCTCGCACGTGTTTTTACTTGTCTACCCTGCGGAATACATCCTCTCGCACGTGTTTTTGCTCGACTAGCCTGCGGGATGCATCCTCTCGCACGTGTTTTTGCTCGACTAGCCTGCGGGATGCATCCTCTCGCACGTGTTTTTGCTCGACTAGACTGCGGGATGCATCCTCTCGCACGTGTTTTTGCTCGACTAGCCTGCGGGATTCATCCTCTCGCACGTGTTTTTACTCGACTAGCCTGCGGGATGCATCCTCTCGCACGTGTTTTTGCTCGACTAGCCTGCGGGATGCATCCTCTCGCACGTGTTTTTACTCGACTAGCCTGCGGGATGCATCCTCTCGCACGTGTTTTTACTCGACTAGTCTGCGGGATGCATCCTCTCGCACGTGTTTTTGCTCGACTAGCCTGCGGGATGCATCCTCTCGCACGTGTTTTTGCTCGACTAGCCTGCGGGATGCATCCTCCCGCACGTGTTTTTACTCGACTAGGCATGCGCATCCCAAAAAACCTGCGCATGCGCATCCCAAAAATCCTGCGCATGCGCATCCCACAAAACCTGCGCATGCGCATCCCACAAAACCTCGCACGTGTTTTTACTCGACTAGCCTGCGGGATGCATCCTCTCGCACGTGTTTTTACTCGACTAGCCTGCGGGATGCATCCTCTCGCACGTGTTTTTGCTCGACTAGCCTGCGGGATGCATCCTCTCGCACGTGTTTTTACTCGACTAGCCTGCGGGATGCATCCTCTCGCACATGTTTTTGCTCGACTAGCCTGCGGAGTACATCCTCTCGCACGTGTTTTGCTCGACTAGCCTGCGGGATGCATCCTCTCGCACGTGTTTTTGCTCGACTAGCCTGCGGGATGCATCCTCTCGCACGTGTTTTTGCTCGACTAGCCTGCGGGATGCATCCTCTCGCACGTGTTTTTGCTCGACTAGCCATGCGCATCCCAAAAAACCTGCGCATGCGCATCCCACAAAACCTGCGCATGCGCATCCCACAAAACCTCGCACGTGTTTTTACTCGACTAGCCTGCGGGATGCATCCTCTCGCACGTGTTTTTACTCGACTAGCCTGCGGGAAGCATCCTCTTGCACGTGTTTTTACTCGACTAGCCTGCGGGATGCATCCTCTCGCACGTGTTTTTACTCGACTAGCCTGCGGAAGCATCCTCTCGCACGTGTTTTTACTCGACTAGTCTGCGGGATGCATCCTCTCGCACGTGTTTTTGCTCGACTAGCCTGCGGGATGCATCCTCTCGCACGTGTTTTTGCTCGACTAGCCTGCGGGATGCATCCTCTCGGCACGTGTATTTGCTCGACTAGCCTGCGGGATGCATCCTCTCGCACGTGTTTTTGCTCGACTAGCTGCGGGATGCATCCTCTCGCACGTGTTTTTGCTCGACTAGCCTGCGGGATGCATCCTCTAGCACGTGTTTTTGCTCGACTAGCCATGCGCATCCCCAAAAAACCTGCGCATGCGCATCCCACAAAACCTGCGCATGCGCATCCCACAAAACCTCGCACGTGTTTTTACTCGACTAGCCTGCGGGATGCATCCTCTCGCACGTGTTTTTACTCGACTAGCCTGCGGGATGCATCCTCTCGCACGTGTTTTTGCTCGACTAGCCTGCGGGATGCATCCTCTCGCACGTGTTTTTGCTCGACTAGGCATGCGCATACCAAAAAACCTGCGCATGCGCATCCCACAAAACCTCGCACGTGTTTTTACTCGACTAGCCTGCGGGATGCATCCTCTCGCACGTGTTTTTACTCGACTAGCCTGCGGGATGCATCCTCTCGCACGTGTTTTTACTCGACTAGCCTGCGGGAAGCAACCTCTCGCACGTGTTTTTACTCGACTAGTCTGCGGGATGCATCCTCTCGCTCGTGTTTTTGCTCGACTAGCCTGCGGTATGCATCCTCTCGCACGTGTTTTTGCTCGACTAGCCTGCGGGATGCATCCTCTCGCACGTGTATTTGCTCGACTAGCCTGCGGGATGCATCCTCTCGCACGTGTTTGTGTTCGACTAGCCTGCGGATGCATCCTCTCGCACGTGTTTTACTTGACTAGCCTGCGGGATGCATCCTCTCGCACGAGTTTTTACTCGACTAGCCTGCAGGATGCATCCTCTCGCACGTGTTTTTACTCGACTAGCCTGCGGGATGCATCCTCTCGCACGTGTTTTTGCTCGACTAGCCTGCGGGATGCATCCTCTCGCACGTGTATTTGCTCGACTAGCCTGCGGGATGCATCCTCTCGCACGTGTTTTTACTCGACTACCCCTGCGGAATGCATCCTTTTGCACGTGTTTTGCTCGACTAGCCATGCGCATCCC
>NW_027471545.1:0-23933 GCF_051020765.1 Lasioglossum baleicum
GTTTGACTTTATACTAATTGGTGACATTATCATACGGATTCATTCTCTACATTAATATTCAAACTACGATAAAAGGTTTCCACGAAAAATTAAGTACAGCGCATTGACTCCAGGAATACCTGGTCTGTCCCTCGGAATCACACGCAAATTCCAGCTATTGCCTTAGCTGTTGGGCTCTCAAAGGAGCTGGTATCGTACTCCAAAGATTCGACTCTCGACTTTACTATTCGTACATGAAGAACAGTCGTCCGTCTGCCAAAATATCTACTAATTTGTTTCCGTGAGCACTAAGCATGATACTCGCTACTGCGGGTTAGGTTCGAGGAAGGTAAGGTATCCGGTATATAGTCTGCCTTTGTACCAATTTGTTGTGTTCTCCAACGGCTTGACTCTCTACTTTAAATTTAAACCGCGAATTATGGGGAACATTGCCAGTACTGTAGAGTGCATTTAATGGCGAAATACCTGTTTCGGCTCTCGGACTCATAGGATTGGCCTTGCTATTGACTTAGCTTTTCGACTCCGAAAGAAGTCGGCATATTTCTCGACCGGATTGACACTAGATTATCTAATTCGTACATGAAATTAAGGTGCCCGTCACTTAAGTGTACACTAATGTGTTACTGTAAAGAAGAAACAGTATTCCAGATACAGCGGGATAGATTCTCGGAAGATAAAGTCTTCGGTAGAATTTATGTTTTCATACGAATGTGTAACGTCCTACAAGGGTTTGACACTGTACCTTAATACTCATACAGTGATTGAAGGTATCTTTTGCCAATACTGTTCAGCACATTTACTCCCGGAATACGTGGATTGAATTTCGAAATCACAGAATAGGTGAATCTATTAACTTGGCCATTCGTCTCTGACAGAAGGTGGCAACGTCCTCGAGCGGGTTGCCCACCGATCTTCTAATTCATACATGAAATTACGGTGCTCGTCACTAAAATGTATACTACTTCGTACCTCTAAACACGGTGTTATAGTCTAGATGCAGCTGGTCAGTTTTTCGTAGGGTAGGGAGTTCTGTAAGAAGTTTAACCCTACACGAATACGTAATGTTGTACATCCGCTTGACGGCCTGCTTTATCACTATTCCTCCAGAATCGGTCAAATGACCGTTTTTAAATTTTCAATTGGAATTTCGTACATTCAACGTAAGTGAATCGCGTTTAAACTTTACGACCTTTCCTCATATATATGTATGATACATTGTTCAATATGCAGTTATTTGTTTATGGTTTATTTTCTGAGAATTATTTGTAGTCTCTCTATCGCACCACGAACGGTCATTTGACCGGTAGTATAATTTTTGCATCTTTGTAATAGTTTCTCTCTAAAACTCAATGCCAAAACTATGAAGTCTTTACAAACGGAAGGTAATGTAGTTGTGGCACGATTTTATCCGAGAAATGCCTTCCAGAAAATGGTTTTCGGCACTTCCAAGCGTTTACAATTCTCGCTCGGCTATCGGGTTAGCGTTGTTTATTGGATTGATTGATAACCGATATTGTCCAGATCCTCGAATGCTCTGACGCCATCTTCTCTACTATGGCGTAAAATAAATAAACTTATAACTGAAGGTAATTTATAGACGTCTTCTCACGCATTCAAATCAGTATAGTCTAGCGTCACGAACAGAGTGCATCTAAACGTGAAAGTCGCAAACAGCATACATGGCAGTCTTATATTATTATTTTATTTTAATATCGTATTACGTGTTATAAGTGCAATTTTCGTTGTAGTGAGCAAGACTCAAAATACGTCGCAGTAAGTTTCATACTTGATCTTTTAGTCATTTTTTTTATCTACTTTGATATACATTTCCACATTTTAGTTTTTATTTTCTCCGTTAAATGTTTACCACAAACTATCAAGTCGTTTGTGGAGTGCGAATGTATTATTAGAGAGAATAAATGATATCGATGCAGAATGTTCTGAAGATGATCAGGAAATTCAGGAGGTGGAAAATGACAATACGGAAAATTATGATTCATTTGAAACCGACTCGAAGACGGATGAGGACGAAGGAAATATTTCGATCATACGTAGAGGACGAAAGCTAAGGATATTTTTAGTTAGTTCCGATAGTGAGAATGAGGAAGAGGCACGCGAAATTGCGATGGTCGGAAATGTTTGACAGGAAGTAAAAATGGGGTCTAACCCTGGAAGAGCACCTGGTCATATTTTCTGGGAAACATCAGGCCCGACTGGGTACAGTAAACGTAATACTATGAAAGGCGAAGTTAGGACGGCATTTTCTGTGATAGTTTATAAGAATATAATCGAACATATAAGAATGTGCTCAGAGGCAGAGGCATTTATAGTGTTGGGATATAAATGGGAACAGTCTACTGCAAAGTTATATGCATTTCTTGCAATTATGAATGAACGCGGCGCATATGAGGCTAAGGATATAGATATATCACTTCTGTGGAATAAAAAGTGGGGCCTGCCTTTTTTCTCAAATACTATGAGTAGACATGACTTTACGGAAATTAAGAGATTTATTCCATTTGACGTCAGAAATCAACGATACCAACGGTTACAAATCGTTAAATTCGATATGATTTCCGAAGTTTGGTACAAGTTTATTCACAGCAGTCAAAATTGTTATTTACCAGGTCCATATATTACTATTGACGAACAATTGTTACCAACGAAAGCAACGTGTAGATACACTCAATACATGCCCAATAAAACGGAAAAATTTGGTCTAAAATTTTGGTTAGTATCCGATGTACGCAGCAAATATTTAATAAACGGCATTCCATATTTGGGAAAAGATGAAAGTAGCGACCCCCTAATTCCTTCTTGGAGAGTGTGACACTATGAAATTAGCAGAACCGTATGTGGGATGTGGAAAAAACATAACCACAGACAACTTCTTTACAAGCCAACTACGATTGTTGCGACAATTAGAGCAAATAGAAAAGAGCTACCAAGGCTGGCAAAACTGAAATACGACGACATGGCACTTTCCTTCATCAAACTCTGTCGCTGAAATAATTGTATGTTGACAATTTACAAAGCCAAAAACCAAGAAAGAGATATCAAATTTTCAGTTGAATGCACAACTCCGTACAAGATGAAGAAAATAACACCCGAGCACCGGAGACAATTCGATTGTATATTAGCACCAAATTTGGTGTAGGTGTGACCGATAAAATGCCAGAAATTAATCGGTAAAATCTAATTCTTAGATACGGCCTTTGCAAGTACTTTTTAATGTCTTGGATTTAGCCGTGATAAATGCATGGGTATTATATAACGAAACTACGGAAGGAGAAATTACAAGACAGGGATTTCTATTCCAATTCGCAGAAGAACTTGCCATCGAATACCAACAAGAGCTCGGCAATGAAAATCAACTATAACCCATCGCAAGTACAAATACAGGTTCCCGTGAACGGAAAACATGTCAGATAAGGTATTGTAAACATAATAAGACGTGCATCATCTGTCTAAAATGTAAAAGGTACGTATGCGGAAAATGTACATTTGAGAAGCCCATTTGGAAAAATGCAACGAAAAAGAATAAAATGTAGATTATGTACTCTTAAATAAAAGAAAATATATTTTTATACTGGTAAACTGGCTATTGGTCTGCATTCAATATTGAAAAATATAAGTTGTGAAAGAACGCTCACTCGAGCGGCCGCGGTAGGAATAGGTATATGTGAAATGTCGGTAGGAATAGTGTTAATACTCAAATCGTGAACTGAGGTGTTTATTGCCTATACTGTACAGCGCATTTACTCTCGGAAAATCTGGTTTGACTCTCGTGATCACAGGATACGTGAAGCAACTGACTTAACAGTGCGACGCTCAAGGAGAAGCTCAAGGAGCGACGCTGACGATCTCGACAGCATTGAATGTCGATGTTGAAATTTATATACAAGAACGTTGTGTCCGTCAGTTAAAATCAGCACTAATTTGTTTCCGCGAACAATATGTGAGGGACACGCTACAGTGTGTTAGGTTCTCGGATGGTGAGGCACTCGGTAAAAAGAATGACTTAATACGAATTGGTAATATTCGCCATCTGTTTGACTACCTACATTAATCTTCATACCGTGAATTAAGTCGTTAATACCCAATTCACATTGGCGGACTTATTCTCATATTGCCCGATATGCTTCTCGGAATAACAGGCGAGGTGAAGCAATTGGCATAGCCGTTCGAACATCAAAGAGGGTGGTAACGTTCTCGAAAAGTTTGACCGTCGGCCTTCGAACTTATTCATGAAATTAAGGTGCCCGGAACTAAAATGTTTACCCTTTTGCTCCTCTGAACACATTGTTATACTCTCGATACAGCGCGTTATTCTTTCGCACGGTAAGGTCATCAATAATACGTTTGAGTTTATACCAATTGGTAACGCTCTCAAACGGTTTGACGGTCTACTTTAATATTCAAAGTGTGAATTAACGTGCCTATTGCGAATACTGCTCAGCGGCTTAACTCCTGGAATACCAGGCTTGACTCTCGGAATCACAAGCGTAGGTGAAGCTATTGGCAGAGCAATTCGATTCTTCTAGATGGTGTTAACTATCTCGAACGGTTTTGACCCACGATCTTCGAATACATACCTGAAATTAAGGTGCCCCTCACTTAAATGTAAAATAATTACTTTCCCTGAACAAGACGTTATACTCTCAACGGAGCGGGTGACGATCGCGGAAGGAATGGCCATCGGCAAAAATTTGACTCTATACGAATAGGTACCGTTTTGTAGCCGTTCGATACTTTACAATAATATACAAGCCGTCAATTATGGTGTATATTTCCAATACTGTGCAGCTGGTTCAGACGCGGACAACCAGGTCTGACTCATGCAGTCACAGTATAAGGGCAGTTAACTAAGCCGTTCGAAACATGTAGAAGGCGGTAGCGTTCTCGAAAGGCTTTTCCCATGATTTCTTTATTCATATTTGTAAATAAGGTGCCCGTCATTAAAATGTATACTAATTTGCGTCTCTAAATACGAAGATATACACCCGATACAGCGGGTTATGTTCACAGAAAGAAAAGTCTTCGGAAAAAGGACTTTATACAAATTGCTAATGATTTCCGAGGGATTAACTCTCTACTTTACCATACATACCGCGGAATGATGTGTTATTCCCAATAGTTTTTAGAGTCCATACTCCCGGAACGTCTGTCCTGGCTCTCGGATTCACTGAGTAGATAATGCTATTTCATTGGTGTTCGATTCTCCAAGAAGGTGGTAACATTCTGGGACGTTCTGACACACGATCATCCAATTCATACTTGAAACGAAGTTGCTCGTCACTAAAAGGCATACTAATTTGTTGCTCCGAACACGACTTTATGCTCTCGATCCAGCGGGGTAGCTTCTCGGATAGTTAGTTATTCGGTAAGTAGAATGACTTTATACCAATTGATAACGATCTCCGACGGTTTGACGGCCTCCTTTAATATTGAAGCCGTGAACTAAAGTGTCTATTGCGAATACTGTACAGCACATTTACCCCCGTACTATGATTCTGTAATTCAAACCACGTACTCCAGAAGTAAATCCGCCTTACAGTATTGGATTTTTACAGCATACCTCCTGGTATAAATAAAGTACAGAGTCAAAATGATGTAGAGCATTACGAATTGGCATAGAGTCAAACTGTTCACCGGCGGCCTTACCTTCCGAGAACACCTGTAGTGATTGGCATGTTTAGTCATCATCGAAAAAAGTTAGTAGCCATTTTGGCAAACGGACACATTAATTTCATGTATGATTAGGACGATCGAGAAACAAACGGTGCGAGAACGTTACCACATTCTTCGAGACTACAATTGCTAAATCAATCGATACACCTGTCCAGTCATTCCGTAGGTCAAATCAGATATTCCGGCCGTCAATCCGCTGTGCAGTATTGGCAATAGGCCTCTTCAGTCACGCTATGAATATTAAAGTAGAAGGTCAAACCTTCGGAATCGTTCTAATTGCCGAAAACGTACCCTCCCTAGAATCTAACACGCTGTAGCCAGTGTCATACTTAGTGCTCACGGAAACAAATCAGTAGACATTATAGCTGAAGCACACCATACTTTGAAATATAAATTAGAGGATTGAGAGTCAAACCGTTCTAGATCTTTACTACCTTGTTTGAGAGTCGAACAGCTTAGTCAGTAACTTTATATGTAGTTGTGATTCTGAGAGTCAAGCCTGGAATTCCTTGAGTAAATCCGCTGAAGAGTGATGCCAATGGACACCTTAATTCACGATTCGAATATCAAAGTAGGGAGGCAATCCGTTCGAGAACATCACCAATTGTTATAATCACATTCTTTCTAACCTACACCTTACGTTCCGATAACGCAAGCCGTCATTCGCGATTGTCTTGCTTCGGGTCCACATGATCGAATTAGTAGACATTTTAGCAGACGGACAACTTAATTTCATGTATCAATACGATGATCGATGGTCAAACGGTCCGAGACCGTTACCACCTTCTTGGTAATTCGAACTGCTTATCCTGTGATTCAGAAAGTCAAACCAGATATTCTGGGATTAAATGCGCTGTACAATATTGGTAATAGACAACTTAATTCACGGTTTTAATATTAAAGCAGGCCGTCTAGCCGTTGCAGAACATTACCTGTTGGTGTGCGGACAAACTTCTTACAGAATGCCTTGCCCGCCGAAAAACTAGCCTGCTGTAGTGAAAGTATAACATCGTGCTCAGAGGAACAAATTAGTAAAATTTTTAGTGCCGGCAACCATATTTTCATGTTAGAATAAGAAGGTAGAGAATCATATCGTTTGAGAAAGTTCCCACCTTTTTTGAGAGTCGCACATCTGATTCAATACCTTCACTTATCCTGTGATTCCGAAAGTCACGCCATCTATCGCGGTGGTATATCTGCTGAACATTATTGGCAATACACACCCTAATTCACGGTTTGAGTATTAAAATCTATCATTAATATCTAATTCATACTTCCCAGTCATGCATGGAATTAAGGTGCTCGTCACTAAATGTATACTAAGTCGTCCCACTGAACATGTTCTTACAGTCCCGATATAGCGGATTGGTTTATCATAGTGTAAAGTCTTCGGAAGTACGTTTGACTTTGTAGCAAATGGTAACCATCTCAAACGGTGTGACGCTCTATTTTAATCTTGAAACCGTGACATATGTCATCCATTTCCAACGCTGTTCACGGGATTTACTTCTGGAATACATGGCTTGACTCTCGGAATCGCATTCATAGGTGAAGCTGTTGACTCATCCGTTCGACTCGCAAAGAAGGTGGTAACGATCTCGAACGTATTGACACCTGATCTTCTAATTCGTACATGAAATGATGGCGCCCGTCACAGATATGATGACTAATATCATTCTCTGAACACGAAGATATACTCTGGAAACGGCGAGTTCGCTTCTCCGAGTGCAAGGCCATCGGTAAGTTGCTTGACATTATACGAATTAGTAACGTTCTCAAAGGGATTGACGCTTTACTGTAACATTCAAACCGAGAATTAACGTGTCTATTGCCGAAACTCTTCAGCGGACGTACCCCCTGAATACCTGGTTTTACACACGGAATCACAGGATTGGTGAAGCTGTTGAGTTAACCGTTTCTTTCTCACAGAAGGTGGTAACATTATCGATCTGCGTCACCCTCAATTTTCTAATTCATGCATGAAGTTATGACGACCGTCACTAAAATTGATACTGATTTGTTCCTCTGATCGCCATGATATACTCTCGATACGGCGCGTTAGGCATTTCGAGTGTAAGGATTTCAGTAAAACGTTTGACTTCATACCAATTGGTAACGCTCTGAAACGGATCGGCGAACTACTTTCATATTCACACGGTGAACAAAGGTGTCGACTGCCTATAGTGTACAGTGTATTGACTCCCGAGATGCCTGGTTCGACTTTCGAAATCACAGGATAGGTGAAACTATAGACATAGCCGTTCGGTTGTCGAAGTGTGTAGTAACGATCTGGGACGGTTGGACCCTCGATCTTCTAATTCATACAGGAAATTAAGATGCCCGTCACTAAAATGTATACTAATCTACTTCTCCGAACAAGATGTGATTCTCTCAATACAGTAGGGTAGTTTCTCGAAATGTAGGGTATTCGTCAAAAATAATGTCTTCATTCGTATTGGTAACGTTCGCAATCGGCTTGAGTCTGTACTTTAAAATTCAATCAGTGAATTAATGTGTCTAAGGCCATCACTGTGCTGCCGATCAACACCCGGCATACCTGGATAGACTCTCGGAATCACAGGATAGGTGGATCTATTGTCGTATCAGTTCGATTCTTAAAGAGGGAGATAAGGTTCCCGAACGGTTTGACCATCGATCTCCTAACTCATTTGTCAAGATAAGGAGCTCCTGTGCTATAATACCTACTGATTTGTTTCTGTGAGCACTATGCATGACAATCGCTACACTAGGTTAGGTTCTATGCTTGTAATATGTTCGGTAAAAGGAATGGCTCTATATTAATTGGTAATGTTCTGCGACGGATTGACCTTCAACTTTAACATTCATACTGTGAATTAAGGTGACTAATGCCACTACTGCACAGAGGATTGACACCCGGTATACCAGATTTGACTCTCGGAATCACTGGAAACGTGACGCTATTGACTTAGCCGTTCGAATCTGACAGATGATAGTAACGTACTCGAAGCGTTTGACCATCGATCTTCTAAGTCATACATGAAGTTAAGGTGCCCGTGACTGAAATGAATACAAATTTCTTGCTCTGAATGTGAAGTTATACTGTCGATGTAACGTGATAGCTTCTTGGACGGAAAGGCCTTCGGTAAAAAGCTTGTCTGTATACAAATTGGAAACGCTCTCAAAGAGCGTTCCGTGAGCAACAAGCATGATACTCGCTACAGCGTGTTTAAAAAGCTTGTCTGTATACAAATTGGAAACGCTCTCAAAGAGCGTTCCGTGAGCAACAAGGCATGATACTCGCTACAGCGTGTTAGGTTCTCGAATGTAACGCATTCGGTAAAAAGAATGACTTAATACGAATTAGTAATGTTCGCCGAAGGTTTGACACCTTATTTTAATATACATACAGTGAATTAAGGTATCTACTGCCAATAGACATCACCGGATTTACTCTCGGATAACCCGGTTTGACTCCCGCAATCACAGGATAGGTAAACTATTGACTTAGATGTTCGACTTTCAAACAAGGTGGGATCGTTCTCCAACGGTTGTACTCTCCATTTTGCTATTCATAAATCATGGATAGCTGTCCGTATGCTATAACGACTCCGAATTTGTTTCCGTGGCACTAAGCATGGCACTCGACACAGCGAGGAAAGTTCTAGAAAGATAAACTATTCGGTAAGAGGGATGACTATATACCAAAGCTATGGCTCACAAACGCTTTGACGCTCTACTATTGGACGCTCTATTTTCAGAGTATTTACTTCTGGAATTCGTGATTTGCATCTTGGAATCACAGGTCAGCAGCAGCTATTTACTTAGATGTGTGAATTTCAACTACGGTAATAAGTTCTCGAACGGTTTGACCACCGATATTCCAATTCATGCATGAAATTAAGGTCACAGTCACTAAAATGTTTACTAATTTTATCCTCTGAACATGAAGATATTCTTTCGAAGCGGCGGGTTAGCTTCTCCGAAGGTAAGGCTAACTGCAAAGTGTTTAACATTATACAATTGGTAACGTTCAACAATGGTTTTGCGGTTCCGTTTTAATATTTAACCCGTGAATTAAGGTGCTTATTGCCCATACTCGTCAGCGGACTTACTCCCGGAATACCTGGCATGCCTCCCCGAATCACAGGATGGGTGAAGCTATTGGCTTAGTACTTCGAATATCATAGAAGGTGGTAACGGTCTCGAATTCGATCAAGAAACTTCGATCTTCTAATTCATACATGAAGTTAAGGTGTCCGTCACTGATATGAATACTAACTTCTTTCTCTGAACACGAAGTTATGCTCTCGGATCGGCATGATACCGTCTCCGGCGGTTGCGCTATGTGTAAAATGTATGACTCTATACCAATGGCTATCGCTCTACAACGGCTTGACTGGCTGATTTTATATTCAAACCGTGAACTAAAGCTTCTATTGCCAAAACTGTTCAGTGTATTTACTCGGGGAATACGTGGTTTACTCTCGAAATCACAGATTGGTGGAACTATTGACTTATCTTGTCGACTCTCATTGAGGGTAGTAACGTATAGTACGTTCTGGCCATCGACTTTCGGATACATACATGAACTAAAGGGGACCGTCACTTGATGAAAACTAATTACATCGGTGAACGCATACTTATACTTTCGATGAAGCTGGTGAGGTTCGTGGAATATAAGGCCTTCGGTAAATCGCTTGACCTTATACCGATTGGTAACGCTCGCAAACGGTTTGACGCTCTACTTTAATGTTTATACTGAAAATTAAGTTTCTATTGCAATACTTGTCAGCAGGCTTACTCCAAGAATACCAGGCTTGACTCCTGAATCACAACTATAAGTGAAGCTATTGACTCAGCCGTTCGACTCTCAAAGAAGGTGGTAACTTTCTGAAGTGTATTGCCGAATAAATTCCTTAATTCACTGTTTGAAATAATAAAGTAGAACATCAAACCGTTTGGGAACGATGCCTATCGCTATAAAGACAATCGTTATACCGGAAACTTACCCTCCGAAATACTAACCATCTCTATCGAGAGTATAACTTCCTGTTCTGGGAAAGAAATTAGTATTTATTTCAGTGTCAGGAACTGTATCTTCGTGTTTGAATTAGAATATCGATGGTCGAACCGTTGGAGAACGTAGCCACCTTCAGTGAGAGACGGACGGCTAAGCAAACAGCTACACCTATCCAGTGATTCGGAGAGTCATACCAGTCATTCTGGGAGAAACACCAGCTGTGCAGCAATGGGAATAGAGACCTTAATTCACGGTATGAATATTATAGTAGAGAATCGTAACGTCGAGGAACATAACAAATTCATACAGAGTCCACTTTTTTCGGAAGCATATTCTTCCCAGACAAAGCCCGCTGTATCGTTGGTATCACTTCGTGATCAGAGAATGAAATACGCAGTCATTTTAGTGACAGACACCTTAATTTCATGTATGAATTAGAAGATCGTTGTTAAAGCGTTTGTGACCGCTACCACCTTCTATTATATTCTAACAGGTATATCAATAGCTTCAAATATCCAGTGATTCGGAGAGTCAAACCACGTATAGGTGAAGTATATCCGTTCAACGGTATGGACAATAGACTTCTTAATTCACGGTTTGAATATTAAAGTAGAGCGTGAATGCGTTTTACAGCGTTGCCAATTTGTATTAAGCCAAACACTTTACCGAGAGCCTTAACTTCGGATAATCTAACCCGCCGTTTCGTGAGTATAGCTTCGTGCTCACAGAAATAAATTAGTCATCAAATCTATGGCGCGCCTTAATTTTATGTATGAATTAGAAGATCTATGGCAAAAGCATTCGGAAACGTTACCACCCTCTTTGAGAGTCGAACGGCAAGTCAGTACCTTCACCGATTCTGTTATTCTGCTAGTCAAACCAGGTATTCAGAATTAAATGCGCTGTGCAGTATTGGCAATAGATACATTAATTCACGGTTTGAATATTAAGGTAGAGCGGCAATCCGTTTGCGAGCATTGCCAATTGGTATACAATCAAACGCCTTACCGATGCCCTAACACCGGAGAAGAAAACTCGCCTTTTCGATGGTATACTTCGTATTCAGAGAAGAGGTTACTCTTCATTTTAGTGACGGGCACCTTAGCTTCGTGTATGATGATCTAGTGTCAAACGTTCGAGAGCGGTACCACCTTTTCTTCAGAGACTAACGGCTAAGTCAATAGCTGGCACCTATCCAGTGATAGCGAGAGTCAACCTAGGTATTCCGAGATTAAATACACTGATCAGAATTGCAGTAGAGATCCTAATTCCCTGCATGAATATTGAGGTTGAGAGCAAACCTTCGGAATCATTGCAAATGTATAAAGTCGTTATTTTTACCCAACACTTTTGAGAGTATAACTTCGTGTGCAGAAAAAAATAGTATACATTTAGTGGCCGCCACCTCAATTTCATGTATGATTTAGAAGATCGAGGGTCAAACAGTTCGAGGACGTTACCACCTTCTTTGAGAGTCGAACGGCGGAGTTAATAGCGTCACCTATAATTGTGATTCTGGGAATCAGTCTGGCTTTCATGAGTAAACCCGCTGAACAGTATTGGCGATAGACACTTTAATTCGCGCTACAAATATTAGAGTCGAAAATCAATCCGTCATACAACTTACCAATTGCTATGAAGTCACTATTTTAACCGAATACTTTACCTTTCTAGACATAACCCGCTTTAGCGAGTGTCATATTAGTGTTCACGGAAACAATTTGTAGACAATTTAGCAGACGGGAAACCATATTTCAATTAAGAATATAATAATCGAGAATCAAACCATTCCGAATCGATCCACCTTCCTGACAAGACGAACGGTTAATTGTTAAGCTTCACCTACCCTGTGATGCCGCGAGTGAAACCAGGTATTCCGCATCAAAACCCGCAGTACACTATTCGAACTAGATACGCAATTTCACATTATAATATTAAGGAAGAGTTGTAAACCGTTGTAGAACGTTACCTATTGATATGCAGACAAAGTTTTTACAGAAGGCCTTACCTTCTAAGAGGCTTACCCACATTCGCCAGTGTCTTGCTTAGTGTACTCGAAATCAAATTAGTAGATACTTTAGAAGACGCACACCTTATTTCCACATATGACAGCATTATCGGGAGTCAGACCGTCGAGAACGGTACCACCTACTTTGGGAGTCAACCGGCTAAGTCTATAGCTTCAGCCATCCTGCGATTCCGATAGACATACCAGGTAATCCGCGGGTAAATCCAATGATCAGTATTAACTATAAACACCTTAATTCGCGGTATGAATATAATCAACGCATCCAAACCGTTGCAGATCGTTAATTACTGCTATACAGCCAAATTTTAACCGAAGGCCTTATCTTCAAGAACCCATCCCGTGTAGCGATTGGCTTGCTTAGTCCACTTTGGAACAAGTTAGTTGACATTTGGCAGATGGACACCCTATTTCCAAGTATGAACAGGACGATCGATGGACAAACCGAGCGAGAAAATTACCTCCTTCGAGTGTGCAACCGCTAAATGAATAGATACACCTATCCTGTGATTCAGATAGCCAAATCAGTTATTCCGGGAGTGAATCGCTGATCAGTATTGGCAATAGACATCTTCGTTCGGGGTATGAATATTAATATAGAAGGTCAATACGTCGGAGAATATTACCAATTGCTATAGTGTCATTCCCTTTACCGAATACGTTACGCTTCAAGAACATAACGCGCTTTAGCGAGTGTCATGCTTAGTGCTCACGGAAACAAGTCAGTAGATATTGTATCAGTAGCACACATTATTTTCAAATTGGAATTAGAAGATCTAGTGTCAAAACGTTAGAGAACGTTGCACTTGTGTGAGTGCCGAACGGCTTAGTCAATAGCTGCACCTTTCCAATGGTTCGGAGAGTCAAACCAGTATTGCAGAGAAAGTCCGCTGAAGAGTTTTAGCAAGAGACACTTTATTCGCAGCTTGAATATTACAGTAGAGACTCAACGCTTGAAAGCGTAACCAGCTGGTATAAGGTCAATCGTTTCACCGTAGGCGTACCTTCCGCGAACATCTCCGACTTCATCGACTGTATACCTTCCTGTTCAGGGTATCAAATTAGAAAATATTTTAGTGATGGGGACCTTACTTTCATTATGAAGAAGAAGATCGAAGGTGAAACCGCTCGAGAACGTTGCCACGTTCTGTGAGAGACGAGGCGCTATGTCACGAGCTTCATCTATCCAGTGATTCGGAAGTCAAACCATATATTACTTGAGTAAATCCGCTGAACAGTATTGCCAATAGGCACCTTATTTCTCGGTTTGACTAAAAAAGTAGAGCGTCAAACCGTTCGGGAGCATTGCCAATAGGTATAAGGACAATCACGTTACCGAAGGCTTTACCTTTGGAATAGCAAACACGCCGTGTCGAGAGTATAACTTCGTGTTCAGAGAAAGAAATTAGTCTCCACTTCAGTGATGGGCCCTTAACGGTATGTAGGAATTGGATGATTGAGGGTAAATGAGTTCGTGTCGTTACCACATTCAATGATATTCGAACAGCAAATTCAACAGCTTCACATATCCTGTGTTTCCGAGTCATACCTGGTATTCCTGGTCAAAATCCACTCTGTAGCATGGCAATTGACCGTGATTCACGCATGAATATTAATGTAATGTGTCAAACGATTGGAGAACAATACAATTCGCATAAAGTCGTTCGCTTTACCGTATACCTTGCCTTCTGTGATGCTACCCCGCCGTATCGAGAGTATAGCTTCGCGCGCAGTGGAATATACTAGTAAACATCTTAGTTATGTGACCTTAATTTCATTATGAATAAGAAGGTAGATGGTCAAACCGTTTGAAATCTTTATCACTCACTGTGACAGACGAACGACTACGTCAATAGCTTCTCCTATCCGTGACTCCGAGAGACAAACAGGGAAAATCGGGAGTAATTCCGCTGAGAGTATTGGAATAGATACCTTAATTCACGGCTGAACATTAAAGTAGAGCGAGAAACCGTTTGAGAACGTTACCATTGGCAGTAAGGTCTATCGTTTTACCGACGACCTACCCTCTGAGAAACTAACCCGCTGCTGCAAGCGCCTTGCTTACTGTTCAAAGATATAAATTAGTCGACTCATTAGAAGGCGGACACTGTAACTGCATGTTCAATAGGAAGATGGAGGGGTCAATCGTCAGAGAACTTTACCATCTCTTTTGAGAGTAGAACGGCTAGGTCAATAGCTTCACCTTTCCTTTAGTTCCGAGGGTCGAACCATGTATTCCGGGATTAAATGCGTGGAAAAGTATTGGCAAGAGACGCATTAACTCACGGTATGAACAATAATGTGCAGAGTCAAACCGTTTGATAGCGTAACGAATTGGTATTAATCAAAAGTTTAACCTAAGGCCTCACTTTCGGGAACCGCACCGGCTTCTCAAGAGTATAAGTTCGTGTTCACAGATAAAAATTAGTATTCATTTGAGTGTAAGGCACTTAACTTCATGCACCAATTAGAAGATCGAGTGCCAAACCGCTCGAGAACGTTGCCACCTTCTGTGAGAGACGAACGGTTAAGTCCATAGTTTCACGTATCGTTGCGCTTTCGAGAGACAAACGAGATATTCGGGTGCAAATGCACTGCACAGCATGAGCTACAGACACCATAAGTCACGGTTTGCGTTTTAAGATAGAGTGTCAAATCGATTGATTGCCATAAAGCCAAACGTTTTACGAAGCATTAAATTCCGCGAACGTCACCCGCAACATCGAGAGTATAACATTAAAAACAGAAATTAATATTCATTTCAGTGACGGGCACCTTTATTTCATGCATGAATAGGAGATAATGGTCAAAGCGTTCGAGACGCTATCCTCATCTATGATATTAGGCCATCTAAGTCAATAGCTTCACATATCCTGTGTGTCCTAGAGTCAATGTAGGTTTTCCTGGAGTATATCGGCTGAAGATTATTGGCAATAGACACCTTAATTCACGGTATGCATTTTGAGTTGAGCGTCAATCCGTGTGATAGCATTACGAATTCCTATAACGTCATACACTTTATCACATACCTTACCTTTCGCGAAACTGTCACGCTGTATCGAGGGTATACCTTCATGGTCAGATATACAAAATAGTATACACTTAGTAGCGGCACTCTAGCTTAATGTAGGAATTAGAAGATTTACTGTCAAAACCGTTCGAGATCGTTACCACCTACTATGAGAGGGGAACGGCTAAGTCAATAGCGTCGCCAGTCCTGTGAATCTGTCTGTCAAAGCAGGGATACCGATAGTAAATCCGCTAAACAGTTTTTGGCAAAAGACACCTTAATTCACGCTATGAATAATAAAGCATACCGCTATACAGTTGCAGAACGTTACCTAATGCTATTGAGTCAAACTCTATGCCGAAGTGTTAAGGTACCCGTCACTAAAATGTCTACTAATGCAGCGGATTATTTGCTCTGAAGGTAAGGTATCAGGTAATAGTATGTCGTTATGCCATTGGTAACGTTCTCATCGGTTTTACGTTCTAATTTAATATTCATACCTTGATTTAAGGTGTCTATTGTCAATACCGTTCAGCGGATTTACTCCTGGAATACAAGGTTTGACTCCGGAAATACAAAGTATTTCAAGCTATTGTCTCAGCCTTTGGACTTTCAAAGGCGTGATAACGATCTGGAACAGATAGACGGAAGACCTACGAATTCCAACACGATGCTAAGGTTCCGTCACTAAAATGTATACGAATTTGTATCTCAGATTACGAAGTTATACTCTCCATACCGCGGGTTAGGACTCGGAGGGTAAGGTATTCGGCAAAACGTTTGACTTTATAGCAATTGGTAACGTTCTCAGATGGTTTGACGTTCTATTTTATATTCAAACCGTAAACTAAGGTGTCTATTAGCAATATCGTTCAGCGGATTTACTCACGGTATACCTGGTTTGACTTCGCAATAGCAGGATAGGAGAGCTATGACTTATCCGTTCGAACCTCAAAGAAGGTGGTAACGTTCTCGAACGTTTGACACTCAATCTTTCTATTAATACATGAAGATAAGGTGCCCGTCACTAATATGTATACAAATGCGTTTCCCTAAACACGAAATTATACTCTCGATACGGCGGGTTAGCTTCACGGATGGGAAGCGCTTCTGTGAAATGTTTGACTCTATAGCAATAAGTACAGTCTGCAACAGTTTGACACTCTACTCTGATTTTCGAGCAGCGAATTAATGTGTCAAATGCAATACTGTTCAGCGGATTTATTCTTGGAATACCTGGTATGCCTATCGGAAACACTGAGTATCTGAAGTTACTAACTTAGCCGTTCCCATCTCGTAGGCTGTCGTAACGGTCTTGAACGGTTTCACATCGATCTTCAATTCATACGTGTATTTAAGAAGCGTGTCTAAATTCTATACTAATGTGATTCTCTATACTCCAAGATATACTCTTGACACGGCGGGGTTAGCATCTCGGTCGGTAAGGCATTCGACAAAACGTTTGACTTCCTGGGAATTGTTACGATCTCACACGGTTGTGACGCTGTATTTTAATATTCATTCCGCGGATTAAGGTATTCTTTGCCAATAATGTACAGCGCATTTACTCGCGGAATATCTGGTTTGACTTGCAGAGTCACAGGATGTACGAAGCTACTGACTTAGTCGGTCGAATCTCATAGAAGGTAGTAACATTCTCGAAATGTTTGACCCTCGATTTCGTTATTCTTACATGAAAACTACTTGCCCGCCTGATAAAATGTATACTAGTTTCTACCACTGGACATCATGTGATACTCCCGATAATGGGCGTTAGGCTTTTGAAGGGTATGGCCATCCGTAAAACGTTTGACTTTATACTAATTGGTGACATTATCATACGGATTCATTCTCTACATTAATATTCAAACTACGATAAAAGGTTTCCACGAAAAATTAAGTACAGCGCATTGACTCCAGGAATACCTGGTCTGTCCCTCGGAATCACACGCAAATTCCAGCTATTGCCTTAGCTGTTGGGCTCTCAAAGGAGCTGGTATCGTACTCCAAAGATTCGACTCTCGACTTTACTATTCGTACATGAAGAACAGTCGTCCGTCTGCCAAAATATCTACTAATTTGTTTCCGTGAGCACTAAGCATGATACTCGCTACTGCGGGTTAGGTTCGAGGAAGGTAAGGTATCCGGTATATAGTCTGCCTTTGTACCAATTTGTTGTGTTCTCCAACGGCTTGACTCTCTACTTTAAATTTAAACCGCGAATTATGGGGAACATTGCCAGTACTGTAGAGTGCATTTAATGGCGAAATACCTGTTTCGGCTCTCGGACTCATAGGATTGGCCTTGCTATTGACTTAGCTTTTCGACTCCGAAAGAAGTCGGCATATTTCTCGACCGGATTGACACTAGATTATCTAATTCGTACATGAAATTAAGGTGCCCGTCACTTAAGTGTACACTAATGTGTTACTGTAAAGAAGAAACAGTATTCCAGATACAGCGGGATAGATTCTCGGAAGATAAAGTCTTCGGTAGAATTTATGTTTTCATACGAATGTGTAACGTCCTACAAGGGTTTGACACTGTACCTTAATACTCATACAGTGATTGAAGGTATCTTTTGCCAATACTGTTCAGCACATTTACTCCCGGAATACGTGGATTGAATTTCGAAATCACAGAATAGGTGAATCTATTAACTTGGCCATTCGTCTCTGACAGAAGGTGGCAACGTCCTCGAGCGGGTTGCCCACCGATCTTCTAATTCATACATGAAATTACGGTGCTCGTCACTAAAATGTATACTACTTCGTACCTCTAAACACGGTGTTATAGTCTAGATGCAGCTGGTCAGTTTTTCGTAGGGTAGGGAGTTCTGTAAGAAGTTTAACCCTACACGAATACGTAATGTTGTACATCCGCTTGACGGCCTGCTTTATCACTATTCCTCCCAGAATCGGTCAAATGACCGTTTTTAAATTTTCAATTGGAATTTCGTACATTCAACGTAAGTGAATCGCGTTTAAACTTTACGACCTTTCCTCATATATATGTATGATACATTGTTCAATATGCACTTATTTGTTTATGGTTTATTTTCTGAGAATTATTTGTAGTCTCTCTATCGCACCACGAACGGTCATTTGACCGGTAGTATAATTTTTGCATCTTTGTAATAGTTTCTCTCTAAAACTCAATGCCAAAACTATGAAGTCTTTACAAACGGAAGGTAATGTAGTTGTGGCACGATTTTATCCGAGAAATGCCTTCCAGAAAATGGTTTTCGGCACTTCCAAGCGTTTACAATTCTCGCTCGGCTATCGGGTTAGCGTTGTTTATTGGATTGATTGATAACCGATATTGTCCAGATCCTCGAATGCTCTGACGCCATCTTCTCTACTATGGCGTAAAATAAATAAACTTATAACTGAAGGTAATTTATAGACGTCTTCTCACGCATTCAAATCAGTATAGTCTAGCGTCACGAACAGAGTGCATCTAAACGTGAAAGTCGCAAACAGCATACATGGCAGTCTTATATTATTATTTTATTTTAATATCGTATTACGTGTTATAAGTGCAATTTTCGTTGTAGTGAGCAAGACTCAAAATACGTCGCAGTAAGTTTCATACTTGATCTTTTAGTCATTTTTTTTATCTACTTTGATATACATTTCCACATTTTAGTTTTTATTTTCTCCGTTAAATGTTTACCACAAACTATCAAGTCGTTTGTGGAGTGCGAATGTATTATTAGAGAGAATAAATGATATCGATGCAGAATGTTCTGAAGATGATCAGGAAATTCAGGAGGTGGAAAATGACAATACGGAAAATTATGATTCATTTGAAACCGACTCGAAGACGGATGAGGACGAAGGAAATATTTCGATCATACGTAGAGGACGAAAGCTAAGGATATTTTTAGTTAGTTCCGATAGTGAGAATGAGGAAGAGGCACGCGAAATTGCGATGGTCGGAAATGTTTGACAGGAAGTAAAAATGGGGTCTAACCCTGGAAGAGCACCTGGTCATATTTTCTGGGAAACATCAGGCCCGACTGGGTACAGTAAACGTAATACTATGAAAGGCGAAGTTAGGACGGCATTTTCTGTGATAGTTTATAAGAATATAATCGAACATATAAGAATGTGCTCAGAGGCAGAGGCATTTATAGTGTTGGGATATAAATGGGAACAGTCTACTGCAAAGTTATATGCATTTCTTGCAATTATGAATGAACGCGGCGCATATGAGGCTAAGGATATAGATATATCACTTCTGTGGAATAAAAAGTGGGGCCTGCCTTTTTTCTCAAATACTATGAGTAGACATGACTTTACGGAAATTAAGAGATTTATTCCATTTGACGTCAGAAATCAACGATACCAACGGTTACAAATCGTTAAATTCGATATGATTTCCGAAGTTTGGTACAAGTTTATTCACAGCAGTCAAAATTGTTATTTACCAGGTCCATATATTACTATTGACGAACAATTGTTACCAACGAAAGCAACGTGTAGATACACTCAATACATGCCCAATAAAACGGAAAAATTTGGTCTAAAATTTTGGTTAGTATCCGATGTACGCAGCAAATATTTAATAAACGGCATTCCATATTTGGGAAAAGATGAAAGTAGCGACCCCCTAATTCCTTCTTGGAGAGTGTGACACTATGAAATTAGCAGAACCGTATGTGGGATGTGGAAAAAACATAACCACAGACAACTTCTTTACAAGCCAACTACGATTGTTGCGACAATTAGAGCAAATAGAAAAGAGCTACCAAGGCTGGCAAAACTGAAATACTACGACATGGCACTTTCCTTCATCAAACTCTGTCGCTGAAATAATTGTATGTTGACAATTTACAAAGCCAAAAACCAAGAAAGAGATATCAAATTTTCAGTTGAATGCACAACTCCGTACAAGATGAAGAAAATAACACCCGAGCACCGGAGACAATTCGATTGTATATTAGCACCAAATTTGGTGTAGGTGTGACCGATAAAATGCCAGAAATTAATCGGTAAAATCTAATTCTTAGATACGGCCTTTGCAAGTACTTTTTAATGTCTTGGATTTAGCCGTGATAAATGCATGGGTATTATATAACGAAACTACGGAAGGAGAAATTACAAGACAGGGATTTCTATTCCAATTCGCAGAAGAACTTGCCATCGAATACCAACAAGAGCTCGGCAATGAAAATCAACTATAACCCATCGCAAGTACAAATACAGGTTCCCGTGAACGGAAAACATGTCAGATAAGGTATTGTAAACATAATAAGACGTGCATCATCTGTCTAAAATGTAAAAGGTACGTATGCGGAAAATGTACATTTGAGAAGCCCATTTGGAAAAATGCAACGAAAAAGAATAAAATGTAGATTATGTACTCTTAAATAAAAGAAAATATATTTTTATACTGGTAAACTGGCTATTGGTCTGCATTCAATATTGAAAAATATAAGTTGTGAAAGAACGCTCACTCGAGCGGCCGCGGTAGGAATAGGTATATGTGAAATGTCGGTAGGAATAGTGTTAATACTCAAATCGTGAACTGAGGTGTTTATTGCCTATACTGTACAGCGCATTTACTCTCGGAAAATCTGGTTTGACTCTCGTGATCACAGGATACGTGAAGCAACTGACTTAACAGTGCGACGCTCAAGGAGAAGCTCAAGGAGCGACGCTGACGATCTCGACAGCATTGAATGTCGATGTTGAAATTTATATACAAGAACGTTGTGTCCGTCAGTTAAAATCAGCACTAATTTGTTTCCGCGAACAATATGTGAGGGACACGCTACAGTGTGTTAGGTTCTCGGATGGTGAGGCACTCGGTAAAAAGAATGACTTAATACGAATTGGTAATATTCGCCATCTGTTTGACTACCTACATTAATCTTCATACCGTGAATTAAGTCGTTAATACCCAATTCACATTGGCGGACTTATTCTCATATTGCCCGATATGCTTCTCGGAATAACAGGCGAGGTGAAGCAATTGGCATAGCCGTTCGAACATCAAAGAGGGTGGTAACGTTCTCGAAAAGTTTGACCGTCGGCCTTCGAACTTATTCATGAAATTAAGGTGCCCGGAACTAAAATGTTTACCCTTTTGCTCCTCTGAACACATTGTTATACTCTCGATACAGCGCGTTATTCTTTCGCACGGTAAGGTCATCAATAATACGTTTGAGTTTATACCAATTGGTAACGCTCTCAAACGGTTTGACGGTCTACTTTAATATTCAAAGTGTGAATTAACGTGCCTATTGCGAATACTGCTCAGCGGCTTAACTCCTGGAATACCAGGCTTGACTCTCGGAATCACAAGCGTAGGTGAAGCTATTGGCAGAGCAATTCGATTCTTCTAGATGGTGTTAACTATCTCGAACGGTTTTGACCCACGATCTTCGAATACATACCTGAAATTAAGGTGCCCCTCACTTAAATGTAAAATAATTACTTTCCCTGAACAAGACGTTATACTCTCAACGGAGCGGGTGACGATCGCGGAAGGAATGGCCATCGGCAAAAATTTGACTCTATACGAATAGGTACCGTTTTGTAGCCGTTCGATACTTTACAATAATATACAAGCCGTCAATTATGGTGTATATTTCCAATACTGTGCAGCTGGTTCAGACGCGGACAACCAGGTCTGACTCATGCAGTCACAGTATAAGGGCAGTTAACTAAGCCGTTCGAAACATGTAGAAGGCGGTAGCGTTCTCGAAAGGCTTTTCCCATGATTTCTTTATTCATATTTGTAAATAAGGTGCCCGTCATTAAAATGTATACTAATTTGCGTCTCTAAATACGAAGATATACACCCGATACAGCGGGTTATGTTCACAGAAAGAAAAGTCTTCGGAAAAAGGACTTTATACAAATTGCTAATGATTTCCGAGGGATTAACTCTCTACTTTACCATACATACCGCGGAATGATGTGTTATTCCCAATAGTTTTTAGAGTCCATACTCCCGGAACGTCTGTCCTGGCTCTCGGATTCACTGAGTAGATAATGCTATTTCATTGGTGTTCGATTCTCCAAGAAGGTGGTAACATTCTGGGACGTTCTGACACACGATCATCCAATTCATACTTGAAACGAAGTTGCTCGTCACTAAAAGGCATACTAATTTGTTGCTCCGAACACGACTTTATGCTCTCGATCCAGCGGGGTAGCTTCTCGGATAGTTAGTTATTCGGTAAGTAGAATGACTTTATACCAATTGATAACGATCTCCGACGGTTTGACGGCCTCCTTTAATATTGAAGCCGTGAACTAAAGTGTCTATTGCGAATACTGTACAGCACATTTACCCCCGTACTATGATTCTGTAATTCAAACCACGTACTCCAGAAGTAAATCCGCCTTACAGTATTGGATTTTTACAGCATACCTCCTGGTATAAATAAAGTACAGAGTCAAAATGATGTAGAGCATTACGAATTGGCATAGAGTCAAACTGTTCACCGGCGGCCTTACCTTCCGAGAACACCTGTAGTGATTGGCATGTTTAGTCATCATCGAAAAAAGTTAGTAGCCATTTTGGCAAACGGACACATTAATTTCATGTATGATTAGGACGATCGAGAAACAAACGGTGCGAGAACGTTACCACATTCTTCGAGACTACAATTGCTAAATCAATCGATACACCTGTCCAGTCATTCCGTAGGTCAAATCAGATATTCCGGCCGTCAATCCGCTGTGCAGTATTGGCAATAGGCCTCTTCAGTCACGCTATGAATATTAAAGTAGAAGGTCAAACCTTCGGAATCGTTCTAATTGCCGAAAACGTACCCTCCCTAGAATCTAACACGCTGTAGCCAGTGTCATACTTAGTGCTCACGGAAACAAATCAGTAGACATTATAGCTGAAGCACACCATACTTTGAAATATAAATTAGAGGATTGAGAGTCAAACCGTTCTAGATCTTTACTACCTTGTTTGAGAGTCGAACAGCTTAGTCAGTAACTTTATATGTAGTTGTGATTCTGAGAGTCAAGCCTGGAATTCCTTGAGTAAATCCGCTGAAGAGTGATGCCAATGGACACCTTAATTCACGATTCGAATATCAAAGTAGGGAGGCAATCCGTTCGAGAACATCACCAATTGTTATAATCACATTCTTTCTAACCTACACCTTACGTTCCGATAACGCAAGCCGTCATTCGCGATTGTCTTGCTTCGGGTCCACATGATCGAATTAGTAG
>NW_027471546.1:0-23923 GCF_051020765.1 Lasioglossum baleicum
TGTCTCGTTTCATTGGAGGCTATGTGTCCATAACATCGTATTAATTTCTGACGATGATAAAAATTTATATCTAGAATAATCTGAAATCGTGTGAAGGACAAGTTTTTAAATATTTCTGATTCTAGACTTATTTAGATGCTACCTCTGAGGTTGGGTATATCTCGCATCATTGGGTGCTATAATTCCTTAACATTGCAATGATTTGTCACGATGTTAGAAATTAATATCTTGATTAATCGGAAATACTGTGAAGAACATGTTGTTATATATTTCTGATTCAAGTTTTATTTAGATTCTTCCTTTGAGGTTAGGAATGTCCCGTATCACTGGATGCTATAATTTCTTAACTTCGTATAATATTGTGACTGTAATAAAAATTTATAACTAGAATAATCAGAAATACTGTGAGGAACATGTTAAATATTTCAGATTCTATACATATTTAAATTCTTCCTTTGAGGTTAGGTATGTCTCGCATCATTGGATGCTGTTACTCCTTAACTTCGTATTAATTTCAGACGATGATAATAATTATATCTAGAATAATTGAACATTCTGTGACGAACTTGTCGTTAAATAGTTCTGATTCTAGTTTTACTTAGATTCTTCCTTTGAGGTTAGGTATGTCTCGTATCATTCGATGCTATAATTCCTTAACTTCGTATTAATTTCTGACGATGATAAAAACTTATAACTAGAACAATCGGAAATTCTGTGATAAACATGTTGATAAAAATTTCTAATTCTAGACTTATTTAGATTCTTACCATGAGGATAGGTATGCCACGTATGATTGGATGCTATTATTCCTTAACTTCGTATTAATTACTGACGATGATAAAAATTTATAACTAGAATAATTGGACATTCTGTGAAGAACATATTGTTAATTGTTCCTGAATCTAGATATATTTAGATTCATAGTTTGAGGTTAGGTGTGTCTCGTATCATTCGATGCTATAGTTCCTTAACTTCGTATTAATTTGTGACGATGATAAAAATTTATATCTAGAATAATCTGAAATCGTGCGAAGGACAAGTTTTTAAATATTTCTGATTCTAAATATATTTAGATTCTTGCTTTGAGGTTAGGTATGTCTCGTATCATTGGGTGCTATAATTCGTTAACATTGAATTGATTTTTCACGATGATAAAAATTAATATCTAGATTAAACGGAAATTCTGTGAAGAACATGCTGTTATATATTTCTGATTCTAGACTTATTTAGATGCTACCTCTGAGGTTGGGCATATCTCGCATCATTGGGTGCTATAATTCCTTAACATTGCAATGATTTGTCACGATGTTAGAAATTAATATCTTGATTAATCGGAAATACTGTGAAGAACATGTTGTTATATATTTCTGATTCAAGTTTTATTTAGATTCTTCCTTTGAGGTTAGGAATGTCCCGTATCACTGGATGCTATAATTTCTTAACTTCGTATAATATTGTGACTGTAATAAAAATTTATAACTAGAATAATCAGAAATACTGTGAGGAACATGTTAAATATTTCAGATTCTATACATATTTAATTTCTTCCTTTGAGGTTAGGTATGTCTCGCATCATTGGATGCTGTTACTCCTTAACTTCGTATTAATTTCAGACGATGATAAAAATTTATATCTAGAATAATCTGAAATTCTGTGAAGGACAAGTTTTTAAATATTTCTGATTCTAAATATATTTAGATTCTTCCTTTGAGGTTAGGTATGTCTCGTTTCATTGGAGGCTATGTGTCCATAACATCGTATTAATTTCTGACGATGATAAAAATTTATATCTAGAATAATCTGAAATCGTGTGAAGGACAAGTTTTTAAATATTTCTGATTCTACACTTATTTAGATGCTACCTCTGAGGATGGGTATATCTCGCATCATTGGGTGCTATAATTCCTTAACATTGCAATGATTTGTCACGATGTTAGAAATTAATATCTTGATTAATCGGAAATACTGTGAAGAACATGTTGTTATATATTTCTGATTCAAGTTTTATTTAGATTCTTCCTTTGAGGTTAGGAATGTCCCGTATCACTGGATGCTATAATTTCTTAACTTCGTATAATATTGTGACTGTAATAAAAATTTATAACTAGAATAATCAGAAATACTGTGCGGAACATGTTAAATATTTCAGATTCTATACATATTTAAATTCTTCCTTTGAGGTTAGGTATGTCTCGTGTCATAGGATGCTATTATTCCTTAACTTCGTATTAATTTCTGTCTATGACAATCATTTATTACAAGAATAATAAGAAATTCTGTGAAGAACATGTTGTTAAATATTTCTGATTCTAGATTTATTTAGACTCTTCCTTTGAGGTTAGGTGTGTCTCGTATCATTCGATGCTATAGTTCCTTAACTTCGTATTAATTTGTGACGATAATAAAAATTTATTTCAAGAATAATCGGAAATTCTGTGAAGAACATGTTGTTAAATATTTCTGATTCTAGATTTATTTAGACTCTTCCTTTGAGGTTATGTATGTCTCGTATCATTGGATGATATAATTTCTAAACTTCGAATTAATTTGTGACGATAATAAAAATATATTACTAGAATAATCGGAAATCCTGTGAGGAACAAGTTTTTAAATATTTCTGATTCTAAATATATTTAGATTCTTCCTTTGAGGTTAGGTATGTCTCGTTTCATTGGAGTATATGTGTCCATAACATCGTATTAATTTCTGACGATGATAAAAATTTATATCTAGAATAATCTGAAATCGTGTGAAGGACAAGTTTTTAAATATTTCTGATTCTAAATATATTTAGATTCTTGCTTTGAGGTTAGGTATGTCTCGTATCATTGGGTGCTATAATTCGTTAACATTGAATTGATTTTTCACGATGATAAAAATTAATATCTAGATTAAACGGAAATTCTGTGAAGAACATGCTGTTATATATTTCTGATTCTAGACTTATTTAGATGCTACCTCTGAGGTTGGGCATATCTCGCATCATTGGGTGCTATAATTCCTTAACATTGCAATGATTTGTCACGATGTTAAAAATTAATATCTTGATTAATCGGAAATACTGTGAAGAACATGTTGTTATATATTTCTGATTCAAGTTTTATTTAGATTCTTCCTTTGAGGTTTGGAATGTCCCGTATCACTGGATGCTATAATTTCTTAACTTCGTATAATATTGTGACTGTAATAAAAATTTATAACTAGAATAATCAGAAATACTGTGAGGAACATGTTAAATATTTCAGATTCTATACATATTTAAATTCTTCCTTTGAGGATAAGTATGTCTCGCAGCATTGGATGCTGGTACTCCTTAACTTCGTACTAATTTCAGACGATGATAAAAATTTATATCTAGAATAATCTGCAATTCTGTGAAGGACAAGTTTTTAAATATTTCTGATTCTAAATATATTTAGATTCTTCCTTTGAGGTTAGGTATGTCTCGTTTCATTGGAGGCTATGTGTCCATAACATCGTATTAATTTCTGACGATGATAAAAATTTATATCTAGAATAATCTGAAATCGTGTGAAGTACAAGTTTTTAAATCTTTCTGATTCTAGACTTATTTAGATGCTACCTCTGAGGTTGGGTATATCTCGCATCATTGGGTGCTATAATTCCTTAACATTGCAATGATTTGTCACGATGTTAGAAATTAATATCTTGATTAAACGGAAATTCTGTGAAGAACATGCTGTTATATATTTCTGATTCTAGACTTATTTAGATGCTACCTCTGAGGTTGGGCATATCTCGCATCATTGGGTGCTATAATTCCTTAACATTGCAATGATTTGTCACGATGTTAAAAATTAATATCTTGATTAATCGGAAATACTGTGAAGAACATGTTGTTATATATTTCTGATTCAAGTTTTATTTAGATTCTTCCTTTGAGGTTAGGAATGTCCCGTATCACTGGATGCTATAATTTCTTAACTTCGTATAATATTGTGACTGTAATAAAAATTTATAACTAGAATAATCAGAAATACTGTGAGGAACATGTTAAATATTTCAGATCCTATACATATTTAAATTCTTCCTTTGAGGTTAGGTATGTCTCGCATCATTGGATGCTGTTATTCCTTAACTTCGTATTAATTTCAGACGATGATAAAAATTTATATCTAGAATAATCTGAAATTCTGTGAAGGACAAGTTTTTAAATATTTCTGATTCTAAATATACTTAGATTCTTCCTTTGAGGTTAGGTATGTCTCGTTTCATTGGAGGCTATGTGTCCATAACATCGTATTAATTTCTGACGATGATAAAAATTTATATCTAGAATAATCTGAAATCGTGTGAAGGACAAGTTTTTAAATATTTCTGATTCTACATTTATTTAGATGCTACCTCTGAGGTTGGGTATATCTCGCATCATTGGGTGCTATAATTCCTTAACATTGCAATGATTTGTCACGATGTTAGAAATTAATATCTTGATTAATCGGAAATACTGTGAAGAACATGTTGTTATATATTTCTGATTCAAGTTTTATTTAGATTCTTCCTTTGAGGTTAGGAATGTCCCGTATCACTGGATGCTATAATTTCTTAACTTCGTATAATATTGTGACTGTAATAAAAATTTATAACTAGAATAATCAGAAATACTGTGAGGAACATGTTAAATATTTCAGATTCTATACATATTTAAATTCTTCCTTTGAGGTTAGGTATGTCTCGCATCATTGGATGCTGTTACTCCTTAACTTCGTATTAATTTCAGACGATGATAATAATTATATCTAGAATAATTGGACATTCTGTGACGAACTTGTCGTTAAATAGTTCTGATTCTAGTTTTACTTAGATTCTTCCTTTGAGGTTAGGTATGTCTCGTATCATTCGATGCTATAATTCCTTAGCTACGTATTAATTTCTTTCCATGACAAAAATTTATAACTTAAATAATCGGAAATTCTATAAGGAACACGCTGTTGAATATTCCTGATACTTGATTGATTTTGATACATACGTCGAGGTTAGGTATGTCTCGTACCATTGGATGCTATAATTCCTTTACTTCGCGTTAATTTCTGACGACTGTAAAAATTTATAACTAAAATGATCGGAAACTCTGTGAAGGACATGTTGTTAAACATTCCTGATTCCTGATACATTTTGATTCATACTTCGAGGTTAGGTATGTCTCGTGTCATAGGATGCTATTATTCCTTAACTTCGTATTAATTTCTGTCTATGACAATCATTTATTACAAGAATAATAAGAAATTCTGTGAAGAACATGTTTTAAAAAATTCCTGGTTCTAGATTTATTTAGATTCATAATTTGAGGTTAGGTATATCTCGTATTATTGGATGCTATAATTCATTCCATTCGTATTAATTTCTGACGATGACAAAAATTTATATGTAGTATTATCGGAAATACTGTGATGAACATGTTATTAAAAATTCCTGATTCTAGATTTGTTTAGACTCATACTTTGAGGTTAGGTATGTCTCGTATCATTGGATGTTATTATTCCTTAGCTTCGTATTAATTTCTGGCGATGATAAAAATTTATATCTAGAATAATCGTTAATTCTGCGAAGAACATGTTGTTAAAAATTCAGGAATCTAAATTTATTTATATTCATGCTTTGAGGTTAGGTATGTCTCTTGTCATTGGATGCCATTATTCCTTAACTTCGTATTAATTTCTGACGATGATAATAATTTATATCTAGCATAATCGGAAATTCTTTTGAGTACATATTATTAAATATTTCTGACCCTAGATTTGTTTACATTCATACTTTGAGGTTAGGTATGTCTCGTATCATTGGATGCTATAATTACTTAACTTCGTATTAATTTCAGACGATGATAGTAATTTATATCTAGACTAATCGGAATATCTGCGAAGTGCATGCTGTTCAATATTCCTGATTCTAGGTGTATTTGGATTCATACTATGAGGTAAGGTATGCCTCGTATCATTGGATTCAGTTATTCCTTAACTTCGAAATAATTTCTGACGACGATAATAATTTATAACTAGAATAATCGGAACTCCTGTGAAGAGCATGTTGTTAAATATTCCTGATTCATGATTTATTTAGAATCATACTTTGAGGTTAGGTATCTCTCTTGTCATTGGATACTATAATTCCTTAAGTTCGTGTTTATTTCTGTCTATGACAAAAGTATATAACTAGAATAATCAGAAATTCTGTGAAGAACGTGTTGTTAAATATTCCTCATCCTAGATTTATTTAGATTCATACTTTGAGGTTAGGAATGTCTCGTATCATTGGATGCTATAATTTCGAAACTTCGTATTAATTTGTGACGGTAATAAATATTTATTACTAGAATAATCCGAAATCCGGTGAAGGACAAGTTTTTAAATATTTCTGATTCGAAATATATTTAGATTCTTCCTTTGAGGTTAGGTATGTCTCGTATCATTGGAGGCTATGAGTCCATAACTTCGTATTAATTTCTGACGATGATAGGAATTTATTTCCAGAATCATCGGAAATTCTGTGAAGAGCATGTTTTTAAATATTTCTGATTCTAGTTGTATTTAGATTCTTCCTTTAAGGTTAGGTATGTCTCGTATCATTCGATGCTGTAATTCCTTAGCTACAAATTAATTTCTTTCGATTATAAAAGCTTATAACTAGAATAATCGGAAATTCAATGAAGAACACGCTGTTGAATATTCCTGATACTTGATTTATTTTGATTCATTCCTTGAGGTTGGGTATGTCTCGTACCATTGGATGCTATAATTACATTACTTCGTATTAATTTCTGACGATAATAAAAATTTGTAAATAAATTATTCGGAAATTCTGTGAAGACCATTTTGTAAAACATTCCTTATTCTTGATTTATTTTGAATCATACTTCGAGGTTAGGTATGTCTCGTGTCATCGGATGCTATTGTTCCTTAACATCGAATTAATTGCTGACCATGATAATATTTCATATCTAGCATAATCGGGCATTCTGTTGAGAACATATTGTTAAATATATCTGATTCTAGATTTATTTATATTCTTGCTTTCAGGTTAGGTATGTCTCGTACCATTGGATGCTATAATTCCTCAACTTCGTAATAATTTCCGTCGATGATAAATATTTATAACTAAAATAATCGAAAATTCAATGATGAACACGCCGTTGAATATTCCTGATACTTGTTTGATTTTGATTCATTCCTTGAGGTTAGGTATGTCTCGTATCATTGAACGCTATAATTCCTTCACATCGTATTAATTTGTGACGATGATAAAAATTTATATCTAGATTAATCGGAAATGCTGCGAAGAACGTGTTGTTAAATATTCCTGATTCTAGACGTATTTAGATTCATACTTTGAGGTTAGGTAGGTCCTGTATCATTGCATGCTATTATTCCTCAACATCGTATTAATTTCTGTCTATGACTAAAATACATATTTATAATAATCGGAAATTCTGTGAAGAACATGCTGCTAAATATTTCTGATTCCAGATTTATTTATATTCTTGCTTTGAGGTTAGGTATGTCTGGTATCATTGGATGCTATAGATACTTATCATCGTTTTAATTTTTGACGATGATAAAAATTTATATCTAGAATAATCGGGAATTATGATGAGAATATATTGTTAAATATTTCTGATTCTAGATTTATTTAGATTTATGCTTTGAGGTTAGGCATGTCTCGTATCATTGGATGCTATAATTCCTTATCTTCGTATTAATTTCTGAAGATGATAAAAATATATATCTAGAATAATCGGAAATTCTGTGAAGAACATGTTAAATATTTCTGAATCCAGTTCTATTTAGATCCTTCATTTGAGGTTATGTGTGTCTCGTACCATTGGATACTATAATTCCTTATCTTCATAGTAGTTTCGGACGATGATAAAACTTTATAACTAGAGTAATCGGAAACTCTGTGAAGAACGTGTTGTTAAATATTCCTCATTCTAGATTTATTTAGATTCATACTTTGAGGTTAGGTATGCCTCGTATCATTGGGTGCTATTATTCCTTAACTTCGTATTAATTTCACACGATGATAAAAATTAATATCCAGATTAATCGGAAATTCTGTGAAGAACATGTTGTTATATATTTCTGATTCTAGACTTATTTAGATTCTCCCTTTGAGGTTAGCAATGTCTCGTATCATTGGATGCTACAATTTCTAAACTTCGTATTAGTTTGTGACGGTAATAAATATTTATTACTAGAATAATCCGAAATCCTGTGAAGGACAAGTTTTTAAATATTTCTGATTCTAGATTAATTTAGAATCATACTTTGATGTTAGGTATGTCTCGTATCATTGGTTGCTATATGTCCTTAACATCGTATTAATTTCTGACGATGATAAAAATTTATATCTAGAATAATCGGAAATTCTGTGAAGAACATGTTGATAAATATATTTGATTCTAGATATATTTATTTTCTTACTCTGAGCTTAGGTATGCCTCGAATCATTGTATGCTATTATTCCTTAACTTCGCATAAATTTCAGACCGTGATAGAAATTTATACCTAGTATAGTCGGCAATTCTGCGAAGAACATGTCGTTAAATATTTCCGATTCTAGTATTATTTAGATTCTAAGTTTGACGTTAGGTATTCCTCGTATCGTTGAATGCTATTAGTACTTAACTTCGTATTAATTTCTGACGATGATAAAAATTTATAACTACAATAATGGGAAATTTTGTGAAGAAAATGTTTTTAAATATTTCTGATTCTAGATTTATTTAGATTCTTCCTTTGAGGTTAGGTATGTCTCGTATCATTGGATACTATAATTCCTTAACTTCGTACTGATTTCTGTCTGTGACAAAAAGTTATTACTAGATTAGTCAGAAATTTTGTGATGAACATGTTCTTAAATATTCCTGATTCTAGATTTATTTCGATTCATACTTTGAGGTTAGGTATGTCTCGTATCATTGGGTACAATAACTCCTTAACTTCGTATTCATTTCTGCCTATGACAAAAAATTATAACTAGAATAATCAGGAATTCTGTGAGGACCATGTTGCGAAGTATTCCTGGTTTTAGATTTATTTTGATTCATACTTCGATGTTAGGTATATCTCGTATCATTGGATACTATAATTCCTTCACTTCTTATTCATTTCTGTCTATGACAAAAAATTATAACTAGAATAACCAGAAATTATGTGAAAACCTGCTGTTAAATATTCCTGATTCTAGATTTATTTAGATTAATACTTTGAGGTTAGGAATGTCTCGTATCATTGGATACTATAGTTCCTTAACTTCGTATTAATTTGTGACGATGATAAAAATGTATATATATATAGAATTATCGGAAATTCTGTGATGGACATGTTCTTAAATATTTCTCGTTCTAGGTTTATTTAGATTCTTACTTCGAGGTTAGGTATGTCTCGTATAATTGGATTCTTTAATTCCTTAACTCGGTATTAATTTCATTCTATGACATAAATATATAACTAGAATAATCGGAAATTCTGTGTTGAACATGTTGTTAAATATTTCAGATTCTAATTTGATTTAGATTCTTACTTTGAGGTTAGGTATGCCTCATATTATTGGATACTATAATTCCATAGCTTCGTATTAATTTCTGTCTATGACAAAAATTTACAACCAGAATGATCAGAAATTCTGTGAAGGACACGTTGTTAAATATTTCTGATTCTAGATTTATTTAGATTCCTGCTTTGAGGTTAGGTATGTCACGTGTCATTGGATGCTATAATTTCTTATTTTCGTATTAATTTCATCTATGGCAAAAATTTATAACCAGAATGATCAGGAATTCTGTGAAGGACATGTTGTTAAAAATTCCTGATTCTTGGTTTATTTAAATTCTTGCCTTGAGGTTAGGTATTCCTCGTATCACTGGATGCTATAATTCCTTAACATCGTATTAATTTGTGACGATGATAAAAATTAATTAGTAGAATAATCGGAAATTCTGTGTTCAACATTGTGTTAAAGATTCCTGATTCTAGATTTAATTAGATTCATACTTTGAGGTTAGGTAAGTCTCGTACCATTGGGTGCTATAGTTCCTTACCTTCGTATTAATTTCTGACGATGAAAAAAATTTATAACTATAATAATAAGAAATTCTAAGGAGAACATGTTGTTAAATATTTCTGATTCTTATTTGATTTAGATTCTTACTTTGAGGTTAGGTATGTCCCGTACCATGGATGCTATAGTTCCTTAACTTCGTATTAATTTCTGACGATGATAAAAATTCATAACTAGAATAATCGGAAATTCTGTGAAGAACATGTAGATAAATATTTCTGATTCTAGATTTACTTAGATTCATACTTTGAGATTAGGTATGCCACGTATCATTGAATGCAATTATTCCTTAACTTCGTATTAATTTCTGACAATGTTAAAATTTATATCTAGAATAATCGGAAATTCAGTAAAAAACATGTTTCTAAATATTTCTGATTCTAGTTTTATTTAGATTCTCACTTTGAGGTTAGGTATGCCTCGTATCACTGGATGCTAAAATTCCTTAACATCGTATTAATTTGTGACGATGATAAAAATTAATTAGTAGAATAATCGTAAATTGTGTGATGAACATGTTTTTAAATATTTCTGATTCTAGATTTATTTAGATTCTTACTTTGAGGTTAGGTATGTCTCGTATCATTGGATACTGTATTTTCTGAACTTCGTATTAATTACTGTCTGTGAAACAAATTTTTAACTAGAATAATCAGAAACTCTGTGTGCAACATGTTGTTAAATATTCCTGGTTCTGGATTTATTTAGATTCATACTTTGAGGTTAACTATGTCTCGTATCATTGGATGCTATTATTCCATGGCGTCACATTAATTACTGACGATGACAAAAATTTATATCTAGAATAATCGTAGATTCTATGATGTACATGTTATTAAATATTTCTCATTATTGATTTATTCAGATTCCTACTTTGAGGTTAGCTAAATCTCGTATCATTGGATACTATAATTACTTGACTGCGTACTAATTTCTGTCTGTGTCAGAAAGATATAACCAGAATAATCAGGAATTCTGTGAGAACCATGTTGCTAAATATTCCTCATTCTAGATTTATTTCGATTCATACTTTGAGGTTAGGTATGTCTCGTATCATTGGGTACTATAACTCCTTAACTTCGTAATCATTTCTGCCTATGACAAAAAATTATAACTAGAATAATCAGGAATTCTGTGAGGACCATGTTGCGAAGTATTCCTGATTTTAGATTTATTTTGATTCATACTTCGAGGTTAGGTATATCTCGTATCATTGGATACTATTATTCCATGGCGTCACATTAATTACTGACGATGACAAAAATTTATATCTAGAATAATCGTAGATTCTATGATGTACATGTTTTTAAATATTTCTGATTCTAGATTTATTTAGATTCTTACTTTGAGGTTAGGTATGCCTCGTATCATTGGATACTATAATTCCTTTACTTCGTATTAATTTCTGCTTATGACAAAAGATTATAACTAGAATAATCATAAATTGTGTGATGGACATCTTATTAAATATTTCTCATTCTAGATTTATTTAGATTCATACTTTGAGGTTTAGGTATATCTCGTATCATTGTATGCTATTATTCCTTAGTTTCGTCTTAATTTCTGACGATGAAAAAATTTTTTAACTAGAATAATCAGAAACTCTGTTTGCAACATGTTGTTAAATATTCCTGGTTCTGGATTTATTTAGATTCATACTTTGAGGTTAACTATGTCTCGTATCATTGGATGCTATTATTCCATGGCGTCACATTAATTACTGACGATGACAAAAATTTATATCTAGAATAATCGTAGATTCTATGATGTACATGTTATTAATTATTTCTCATTATTGATTTATTCAGATTCCTACTTTGAGGTTAGCTAAATCTCGTATCATTGGATACTATAATTACTTGACTGCGTACTAATTTCTGTCTGTGACAGAAAGATATAACCAGAATAATCAGGAATTCTGTGAGAACCATGTTGCTAAATATTCCTCATTCTAGATTTATTTCGATTCATACTTTGAGGTTAGGTATGTCTCGTATCATTGGGTACTATAACTCCTTAACTTCGTATTCATTTCTGCCTATGACAAAAAATTATAACTAGAATAATCGGAAATTCTGTGAAGAACATGTTGATAAATATATTTGATTCTAGATATATTTATTTTCTTACTCTGAGCTTAGGTATGCCTCGAATCATTGTATGCTATTATTCCTTAACTTCGCATAAATTTCAGACCGTGATAGAAATTTATACCTAGTATAGTCGGAAATTCTGCGAAGAACATGTCGTTAAATATTTCCGATTCTAGTATTATTTAGATTCTAAGTTTGACGTTAGGTATTCCTCGTATCGTTGAATGCTATTAGTACTTAACTTCGTATTAATTTCTGACGATGATAAAAATTTATAACTACAATAATGGGAAATTTTGTGAAGAAAATGTTTTTAAATATTTCTGATTCTAGATTTATTTAGATTCTTCCTTTGAGGTTAGGTATGTCTCGTATCATTGGATACTATAATTCCTTAACTTCGTACTGATTTCTGTCTGTGACAAAAAGTTATTACTAGATTAGTCAGAAATTTTGTGATGAACATGTTCTTAAATATTCCTGATTCTAGATTTATTTCGATTCATACTTTGAGGTTAGGTATGTCTCGTATCATTGGGTACTATAACTCCTTAACTTCGTATTCATTTCTGCCTATGACAAAAAATTATAACTAGAATAATCAGGAATTCTGTGAGGACCATGTTGCGAAGTATTCCTGGTTTTAGATTTATTTTGATTCATACTTCGATGTTAGGTATATCTCGTATCATTGGATACTATAATTCCTTCACTTCTTATTCATTTCTGTCTATGACAAAAAATTATAACTAGAATAACCAGAAATTATGTGAAAACCTGCTGTTAAATATTCCTGATTCTAGATTTATTTAGATTAATACTTTGAGGTTAGGAATGTCTCGTATCATTGGATACTATAGTTCCTTAACTTCGTATTAATTTGTGACGATGATAAAAATGTATATATATATAGAATTATCGGAAATTCTGTGATGGACATGTTCTTAAATATTTCTCGTTCTAGGTTTATTTAGATTCTTACTTCGAGGTTAGGTATGTCTCGTATAATTGGATTCTTTAATTCCTTAACTCGGTATTAATTTCATTCTATGACATAAATATATAACTAGAATAATCGGAAATTCTGTGTTGAACATGTTGTTAAATATTTCAGATTCTAATTTGATTTAGATTCTTACTTTGAGGTTAGGTATGCCTCATATTATTGGATACTATAATTCCATAGCTTCGTATTAATTTCTGTCTATGACAAAAATTTACAACCAGAATGATCAGAAATTCTGTGAAGGACACGTTGTTAAATATTTCTGATTCTAGATTTATTTAGATTCCTGCTTTGAGGTTAGGTATGTCACGTGTCATTGGATGCTATAATTTCTTATTTTCGTATTAATTTCATCTATGGCAAAAATTTATAACCAGAATGATCAGGAATTCTGTGAAGGACATGTTGTTAAAAATTCCTGATTCTTGGTTTATTTAAATTCTTGCCTTGAGGTTAGGTATTCCTCGTATCACTGGATGCTATAATTCCTTAACATCGTATTAATTTGTGACGATGATAAAAATTAATTAGTAGAATAATCGGAAATTCTGTGTTCAACATTGTGTTAAAGATTCCTGATTCTAGATTTAATTAGATTCATACTTTGAGGTTAGGTAAGTCTCGTACCATTGGGTGCTATAGTTCCTTACCTTCGTATTAATTTCTGACGATGAAAAAAATTTATAACTATAATAATAAGAAATTCTAAGGAGAACATGTTGTTAAATATTTCTGATTCTTATTTGATTTAGATTCTTACTTTGAGGTTAGGTATGTCCCGTACCATGGATGCTATAGTTCCTTAACTTCGTATTAATTTCTGACGATGATAAAAATTCATAACTAGAATAATCGGAAATTCTGTGAAGAACATGTAGATAAATATTTCTGATTCTAGATTTACTTAGATTCATACTTTGAGATTAGGTATGCCACGTATCATTGAATGCAATTATTCCTTAACTTCGTATTAATTTCTGACAATGTTAAAATTTATATCTAGAATAATCGGAAATTCAGTAAAAAACATGTTTCTAAATATTTCTGATTCTAGTTTTATTTAGATTCTCACTTTGAGGTTAGGTATGCCTCGTATCACTGGATGCTAAAATTCCTTAACATCGTATTAATTTGTGACGATGATAAAAATTAATTAGTAGAATAATCGTAAATTGTGTGATGAACATGTTTTTAAATATTTCTGATTCTAGATTTATTTAGATTCTTACTTTGAGGTTAGGTATGTCTCGTATCATTGGATACTGTATTTTCTGAACTTCGTATTAATTACTGTCTGTGAAACAAATTTTTAACTAGAATAATCAGAAACTCTGTGTGCAACATGTTGTTAAATATTCCTGGTTCTGGATTTATTTAGATTCATACTTTGAGGTTAACTATGTCTCGTATCATTGGATGCTATTATTCCATGGCGTCACATTAATTACTGACGATGACAAAAATTTATATCTAGAATAATCGTAGATTCTATGATGTACATGTTATTAAATATTTCTCATTATTGATTTATTCAGATTCCTACTTTGAGGTTAGCTAAATCTCGTATCATTGGATACTATAATTACTTGACTGCGTACTAATTTCTGTCTGTGTCAGAAAGATATAACCAGAATAATCAGGAATTCTGTGAGAACCATGTTGCTAAATATTCCTCATTCTAGATTTATTTCGATTCATACTTTGAGGTTAGGTATGTCTCGTATCATTGGGTACTCTAACTCCTTAACTTCGTAATCATTTCTGCCTATGACAAAAAATTATAACTAGAATAATCAGGAATTCTGTGAGGACCATGTTGCGAAGTATTCCTGATTTTAGATTTATTTTGATTCATACTTCGAGGTTAGGTATATCTCGTATCATTGGATACTATTATTCCATGGCGTCACATTAATTACTGACGATGACAAAAATTTATATCTAGAATAATCGTAGATTCTATGATGTACATGTTTTTAAATATTTCTGATTCTAGATTTATTTAGATTCTTACTTTGAGGTTAGGTATGCCTCGTATCATTGGATACTATAATTCCTTTACTTCGTATTAATTTCTGCTTATGACAAAAGATTATAACTAGAATAATCATAAATTGTGTGATGGACATCTTATTAAATATTTCTCATTCTAGATTTATTTAGATTCATACTTTGAGGTTTAGGTATATCTCGTATCATTGTATGCTATTATTCCTTAGTTTCGTCTTAATTTCTGACGATGAAAAAATTTTTTAACTAGAATAATCAGAAACTCTGTTTGCAACATGTTGTTAAATATTCCTGGTTCTGGATTTATTTAGATTCATACTTTGAGGTTAACTATGTCTCGTATCATTGGATGCTATTATTCCATGGCGTCACATTAATTACTGACGATGACAAAAATTTATATCTAGAATAATCGTAGATTCTATGATGTACATGTTATTAATTATTTCTCATTATTGATTTATTCAGATTCCTACTTTGAGGTTAGCTAAATCTCGTATCATTGGATACTATAATTACTTGACTGCGTACTAATTTCTGTCTGTGACAGAAAGATATAACCAGAATAATCAGGAATTCTGTGAGAACCATGTTGCTAAATATTCCTCATTCTAGATTTATTTCGATTCATACTTTGAGGTTAGGTATGTCTCGTATCATTGGGTACTATAACTCCTTAACTTCGTATTCATTTCTGCCTATGACAAAAAATTATAACTAGAATAATCAGGAATTCTGTGTGGACCATGTTGCGAAGTATTCCTGATTTTAGATTTATTTTGATTCATACTTCGAGGTTAGGTATATCTCGTATCATTGGATACTATAATTCCTTCACTTCTTATTCATTTCTGTCTATGACAAAAAATTATAACTAGAATAACCAGAAATTATGTGAAAACCTGCTGTTAAATATTCATGATTCTAGATTTATTTAGATTAATACTTTGAGGTTAGGAATGTCTCGTATCATTGGATACTATAGTTCCTTAACTTCGTATTAATTTGTGACGATGATAAAAATGTATATATATAGAATTATCGGAAATTCTGTGATGGACATGTTCTTAAATATTTCTCGTTCTAGGTTTATTTAGATTCTTACTTCGAGGTTAGGTATGTCTCGTATAATTGGATACTTTAATTCCTTAACTCGGTATTAATTTCATTCTATGACATAAATATATAACCAGAATAATCGGAAATTCTGTGTTGAACATGTTGTTAAATATTTCAGATTCTAATTTGATTTAGATTCTTACTTTGAGGTTAGGTATGCCTCATATTATTGGATACTATAATTCCATAGCTTCGTATTAATTTCTGTCTATGACAAAAATTTACAACCAGAATGATCAGAAATTCTGTGAAGGACACGTTGTTAAATATTTATGATTCTAGATTTATTTAGATTCCTGCTTTGAGGTTAGGTATGTCACGTGTCATTGGATGCTATAATTTCTTATTTTCGTATTAATTTCATCTATGGCAAAAATTTATAACCAGAATGATCAGAAATTCTGTGAAGGACATGTTGTTAAAAATTCCTGATTCTTGGTTTATTTAGATTCTTGCCCTGAGGTTAGGTATTCCTCGTATCACTGGATGCTAAAATTCCTTAACATCGTATTAATTTCTGCTTATGACAAAAGATTATAACTAGAATAATCATAAATTGTGTGATGGACATGTTATTAAATATTTCTCATTCTAGATTTATTTAGATTCATACTTTGAGGTTTAGGTATATCTCGTATCATTGGATGCTATTATTCCTTAGTTTCGTCTTAATTTCTGACGATGAAAAAAATTTTTAACTAGAATAATCAGAAACTCTGTGTGCAACATGTTGTTAAATATTCCTGGTTCTGGATTTATTTAGATTCATACTTTGAGGTTAACTATGTCTCGTATCATTGGATGCTATTATTCCATGGCGTCACATTAATTACTGACGATGACAAAAATTTATATCTAGAATAATCGTAGATTCTATGATGTACATGTTATTAAATATTTCTCATTATTGATTTATTCAGATTCCTACTTTGAGGTTAGCTAAATCTCGTATCATTGGATACTATAATTACTTCACTGCGTACTAATTTCTGTCTGTGACTGAAAGATATAACCAGAATAATCAGGAATTCTGTGAGAACCATGTTGCTACCTCATTCTAGATTTATTTCGATTCATACTTTGAGGTTAGGTATGTCTCGTATCATTGGGTACTATAACTCCTTAACTTCGTATTCATTTCTGCCTATGACAAAAAATTATAACTAGAATAATCAGGAATTCTGTGAGGACCATGTTGCGAAGTATTCCTGATTTTAGATTTATTTTGATTCATACTTCGAGGTTATGTATGTCTCGTATCGATGTATGGTATAGTTCCTTAACTTCGTATTAATTTCTGACGATGACAGAAATTTATATCTTGAATAGAGGAAATTCTGTGAGGAACATGTTGCTAAAAATTTCCGATTCTAGTTTTATTTAGATTCATACTTTGAGGTTAGGTATGTCCTCGCATCAATGTACCCTACAATGACATAACTGCGAATTAATTTCCGACGATAATAAAAATTTATATCTGAAATAATCGGAAATTCAGTGAAGAACATGATGTTAAATATTCGTGATTCTAGATTTATTTAGATTCATACTTTGAGGATAACTATGTCTCGTATCATTGATACTATAATTCCTTAACTTCGTACTAATTTCTCTCTGTGACAAAAAGATATAACTAGAATAATCTGGAATTCTGAGAGAGCCATGTTGTTAAATGTTCATGATCTAGATTTATTTAGATTCATACTTTGAGGTTACGAATGTCTCGAATCGCTGCATGCTATAATTCCTTTACTTCGTATTAATTTCTGTGTATGAAACAAATTTATGTCTAGAATAATCAGAAATTCTGATTGGAAAATGTTGTTAAATATTCCTGATACTAGATTTATTTAGATTCATACTTTGAGATTAAGTATGTCTCGTATCATTGGATGCTATTATTCCATGACGTCACATTAATTACTGACGATGATAAAAATTTTATATATAGAATAATCGGAAATTGTGTGATGAGCATGTTTTTAAATACTTCTGATTCTGGATTTATTTAAATTCATACTTTGCAGGTTACGTATGCCTCGTACCATTGGATGCTATTATTCCCTTAACTTCTTATTAATTACTGACGATGATAAAAATTTGTATATAGAATAATCAGAATATCTGTGAAGAGCGTGTTGTTAAATATTCTGATTCTAGACTTGCTTAGATACATACTTTGAAGTTAACTATGTCTCGTATCATTGGATACTATAATTCCTTCACTTCGTAATGATTTTCTGTCTGTGACAAAAAGTTACACCTAAATTAGTCATAAATTCTGTGAAGAGCATGTTGTTAAATATTCCTGATTCTGGATTTATTTACATTCATGACTTTGAGGTTAACTATGCCTCGTATCATTGAATGCTATACGATTTCTTACCTTCGTTATTAATTTCTTCTATGACAAAAATTTATATCTAGAATAATCGGAAATTGTGTGATGAACATGTCTTTAAATATTTCTGATTCTACATTTATTTTAGATTCTTACTTTGAGGTTAGGTATGCCTCGTATCAGTGGATGCTATTATTCCTTAACTTCGTATTAATTTCTGACGGCGACAAAAATTTACATTTAGAATAATCGTAAATTCTGGTGAAGAAGATGCTTATTAAATATTCCTGATTCTGGATTTACTTAATTTCATACTTTGGGGTTAGGTATGTCTCGTATCATTGGACGTTATAATTTCTTACCTTCGTATGAATTTCTGACGATGACAATAATTTATACCGAATTATCGGAAATTCTGTGAAGAACATGTTAAATATTCCTGATTCTAGATTTATTTAGATTCATACTTTGAGGTTATGTATTCCTCGTATCATTGGATGCTATCATTCCATAACTTCGTATTAATTATAGACTGTGACAAAAATTTATAATCTAGAATAATAGGAAATTCTGTGAAGAACATATTGCTAAATATTTCTGATTCTATTTTTATTTAGATTCTTTCTTTGATGTTATGTCTGTCCCGTATCATTGGATGCTATAATTCCTTAACTTCGTATTAGTTTGTGACGACGATAAAAATTTATATATAGAATAATCATAAATTCTGTGATGGACATTTTATTAAATATTTCACATTAAAAATTTATTTAAATTCTTCTTTGAGGTTACATATATCACGTATCATTGGATACTATAATTCCCTTCACTTCGTATTAATTTCTGACGATGATAGAAATTTATATCCAGAATAATCGAAAATTCTGCGAAGAATACGTTGTTAAATATTTCTGATTCTATTTTTTATTTAGATTCCTGCTTTGGGGTTAGGTATGTCTCGTATCATTGGATACTATACTTCCATAACTTCGTACTAATTTCTGTCTATGACAAAAATTTATAACTGGGATTATCGGTAATTCTCTGATGAACATGATGTTAAATATTTCTAATTCTACATTTATTTATATTCCTCCGTTGAGATTGGGTATGTCTCCTTTCATTGGATGCTATTTATGCTTAACATCGTATTAATTTGTGACGATGAAAGCAATTTATATATATATAATAATCGGAAATCCTGTGACGAACGTGTTATTAAATATTTCTGATTCTAGATTTATTTAGATTCCTGCTTTGAGGTTATGTATGTCTCGTTTCATTGGATGCTATTATTCCTTAACTTCGTATTAATTTCAGACGATGACAAAAATTTATATCTAGAATAATCGTAGATTGTGTGATGAACATGTTTTTAAATACTTCTGACTCTAGATTTATTTAGATTCTTATTTCGTGGTTAGGTATGTCTCGTATCATTGGGTACTATAACTCCTTAACTTCGTATTCATTTCTGCCTATGACAAAAAATTATAACTAGAATAATCAGGAATTCTGTGAGGACCATGTTGCGAAGTATTCCTGATTTTAGATTTATTTTGATTCATACTTCGAGGTTAGGTATATCTCGTATCATTGGATACTATAATTCCTTCACTTCTTATTCATTTCTGTCTATGACAAAAAATTATAACTAGAATAACCAGAAATTATGTGAAAACCTGCTGTTAAATATTCCTGATTCTAGATTTATTTAGATTAATACTTTGAGGTTAGGAATGTCTCGTATCATTGGATACTATAGTTCCTTAACTTCGTATTAATTTGTGACGATGATAAAATTAATTAGTAGAATAATCGTAAATTGTGTGATGAACATGTTTTTAAATATTTCTGATTCTAGATTTATTTAGATTCTTACTTTGAGGTTAGGTATGTCTCGTATCATTGGATACTGTATTTTCTGAACTTCGTATTAATTACTGTCTGTGAAACAAATTTTTAACTAGAATAATCAGAAACTCTGTGTGCAACATGTTGTTAAATATTCTGGTTCTGGATTTATTTAGATTCATACTTTGAGGTTAACTATGTCTCGTATCATTGGATGCTATTATTCCATGGCGTCACATTAATTACTGACGATGACAAAAAATTTATATCTAGAATAATCGTAGATTCTATGATGTACATGTTATTAAATATTCTCATTATTGATTTATTCAGATTCCTACAATTGAGGTTAGCTAAATCTCGTATCATTGGATACTATAATTACTTGACTGCGTACTAATTTCTGTCTGTGACAGAAAGATATAACCAGAATAATCAGGAATTCTGTGAGAACCATGTTGCTAAATGTTCCTCATTCTAGATTTATTTCGATTCATACTTTGAGGTTAGGTATGTCTGCTATCATTGGGTACTATAACTCCTTAACTTCGTATTCATTTCTGCCTATGACAAAAAATTATAACTAGAATAATCAGGAATTCTGTGAGGACCATGTTGCGAAGTATTTCATGATTTTAGATTTATTTTGATTCATACTTCGAGGTTAGGTATATCTCGTATCATTGGATACTATTATTCCATGGCGTCACATTAATTACTGACGCAGACAAAAATTTATATCTAGAATAATCGTAGATTCTATGATGTACATGTTTTTAAATATTTCTGATTCTAGATTTATTTAGATTCTTACTTTGAGGGTTAGGTATGCCTCGTATCATTGGATACTATAATTCCTTTGCTTCGTATTAATTTCTGCTTATGACAAAAGATTATAACTAGAATAATCATAAATTGTGTGATGGACATCTTATTAAATATTTCTCATTCTAGATTTATTTAGATTAATACTTTGAGGTTAGGAATGTCTCGTATCATTGGATACTATAGTTCCTTAACTTCGTATTAATTTGTGACGATGATAAAAATGTATATATATAGAATTATCGGAAATTTCGTGATGGACATGTTCTTAAATATTTCTCGTTCTAGGTTTATTTAGATTCTTACTTCGAGGTTAGTATGTCTCGTATAATTGGATACTTTAATTCCTTAACTCGGTATTAATTTCATTCTATGACATAAATATATACATAGAATAATCGGAAATTCTGTGTTGAACATGTTGTTAAATATTTCAGATTCTAATTTGATTTAGATTCTTACTTTGAGGTTAGGTATGCCTCATATTATTGGATACTATAATTCCATAGCTTCGTATTAATTTTCTGTCTATGACAAAAATTTACAACCAGAATGATCAGAAATTCTGTGAAGGACACGTTGTTAAATATTTATGATTCTAGATTTATTTAGATTCCTGAATTGAGGTTAGGTATGTCTCGTATCATTGGAAACTGTAAATCCTTAACTTCGTATTAATTTCAGTCTATGTCAAAAAGTTATAACTAGAATAATCAGGAATTCTCTGAGGACCATGTTATTAAATATCTCTGATACTAGATTTATTTAGATTCTTACTTTGAAGTCAGATATGTCTCGTCTCATTGGATACTATAATTCCTTAACTTCGTATTTATTTCATTCTATGACAAGAAGTAATAACTTGAATAATCGGAAATTCTGTGTAGAACATGTTGCTAAATATTCCTGATTCTAGTTTTACTTAGATTCATACATTGAGGTTAGGTATGCCTCGCATTATTGGATGCTATTATTCCTTAACTTCAAATTAATTACTGACGATGATAAAAATTTATATCTAGAATAATCAGGAATTCTCTGAGGACCATGGTTATTAAATATCTCTGATACTAGATTTATTTAGATTCTTACTTTGAAGTCAGATATGTCTCGTCTCATTGGATACTATAATTCCTTAACTTCGTATTTATTTCATTCTATGACAAGAAGTAATAACTTGAATAATCGGAAATTCTGTGTAGAACATGTTGCTAAATATTCCTGATTCTAGTTTTACTTAGATTCATACATTGAGGTTAGGTATGCCTCGCATTATTGGATGCTATTATTCCTTAACTTCAAATTAATTACTGACGATGATAAAAATTTCATATCTGGAATAATCATAAATTGTGTGATGGACATCTTATTAAATATTTCTCATTCTAGATTTATTTAGATTAATACTTTGAGGTTAGGAATGTCTCGTATCATTGGATACTATAGTTCCTTAACTTCGTATTAATTTGTGACGATGATAAAAATGTATATATATAGAATTATCGGAAATTCTGTGATGGACATGTTCTTAAATATTTCTCGTTCTAGGTTTATTTAGATTCTTACTTCGAGGTTAGGTATGTCTCGTATAATTGGATACTTTAATTCCTTAACTCGGTATTAATTTCATTCTATGACATAAATATATAACTAGAATAATCGGAAATTCTGTGTTGAACATGTTGTTAAATATTTCAGATTCTAATTTGATTTAGATTCTTACTTTGAGGTTAGGTATGCCTCATATTATTGGATACTATAATTCCATAGCTTCGTATTAATTTCTGTCTATGACAAAAATTGTACAACCAGAATGATCAGAAATTCTGTGAAGGACACGTTGTTAAATATTTATGATTCTAGATTTATTTAGATTCCTGCATTGAGGTTAGGTATGTCTCGTATCATTGGAAACTGTAAATCCTTAACTTCGTATTAATTTCAGTCTATGTCAAAAAGTTATAACTAGAATAATCAGGAATTCTCTGAGGACCATGTTATTAAATATCTCTGATACTAGATTTATTTAGATTCTTACTTTGAAGGTCAGATATGTCTCGTCTCATTGGATACTATAATTCCTTAACATTCGTATTTATTTCATTCTATGACAAGAAGTAATAACTTGAATAATCGGAAATTCTGTGTAGAACATGTTGCTAAATATTCCTGATTCTAGTTTTACTTGAGATTCATACATTGAGGTTAGGTATGCCTCGCATTATTGGATGCTATTATTCCTTAACTTCAAATTAATTACTGACGATGATAAAAATTTATATCTGGAATAATCGTAGATTGTGTGATGAACATGTTTTTAAATATTTCTGATTCTAGATTTATTTCGATTCGTACTTTGGTGTTCGGTATGCCTCGTATCACTGGATACTATAATTCCTTAACTTGCTATTTATTTCATTCTATGACAAGAAGTAATAACTTGAATAATCGGAAATTCTGTGTAGAACATGTTGCTAAATATTCCTGATTCTAGTTTTACTTAGATTCATACATTGAGGTTAGGTATGTCCCGTATCATTGGATGCTATTATTCCTTAACTTCGAATTAAGTTGTGACGATTATAAAAATGTATA